>NC_047671.1:69762152-69872152 GCF_011762505.2 Arvicanthis niloticus | reverse complement strand
AATGCACATTACCAGGAATAAACAAGTGACATTACATGTCTTTCAGAAATAAACAAAAATATTAAAATAATATTCTGGAACACTAAGACTATGAAAAAATTATTAGATCTTTTTGCAGAGAGGAAAATTCAACCTTTGTTGTTATTTCATAAAACAATGTCAGATTTTTTTAAAAGTTAAGGATTTACCTATTGTTACGTGTGAATAATTAGGTATGTTGCCATGGTTTGTTAAATAACTTTCATCTTAAAATAGATTTATAGATTTATTTTAAGGCCAACATAGAATTCAAGTCTCTTGTTTTATTGTTCTGTCTACATATTCATGGATCAGCATGTTTTGGTTCAATAGGAGAAATAAAAATAGCCCAAATCTTATAATCTCAATATGACTCAGAGTTTAATAATAAAAACATAATCTGTCCAATTTTGTTATGAAGGCACTCAGAGCTATGAACTTTCCTCTTAGCACTGCTTTCATTGTATCTCACAAGTTTGGGTATGCTGTACCTTCATATTTGTTAAATCTAAAAAGGTCTTTAAGTTAGACAGAGGAGAAGACAGAAGCAGCCATAATGAGGAGCCAGAAGATTAGAACAGATTGCCAGAGTTAGTTTGAAGCCAGCCAGAGCAATTCAGTCAGAAGCCCAGTTTGAATCAGTCAGCTTGGAGAAGAGTTGTGAGCCAGAACAGCTGAGTTGAACCAGCCAACCAAAGTTCATAAAGAACTAGAAATAGTAAGCTTATTTGGTAGTAAACCTCTGCCAGGACGATTATATAGGTGAATAAAAGATACTATTACATTTTTCTAACTTCTTCAGTTTATTAAGACAAGATGTACTTTTATAGGTTAGCTCTCAGTATCTAAGGCTTGGTCTCTATTTTGTGGCACTCCAGGAAATGTGTGTAGAAATATTAGGAGGTAGATTCTAGATTAGAATCAGCTCTCTGCCTTACAAAAGCCCTGAAGCAGTTATCTGCTTGACCATGGCAATCCTTAGACAACATGAGCCAGAATGTTTTCTTCTTTTCAGATGATGACCTCAGGTGTTTGTCACAGGGATAGACACTTCTCACTAGCACAGTTTCTTTTCTGAATTGTGTCACCAGTGATCTGAACTCTTTCAACGCACACTGACATCTATTGCCACGTATTTCTTACAATTTTTATATTTGCTGTGTTTACTTCTTCCAAATACACTTAGCATTATACATATAGCTTCCTGTTTTGTTCTTATTTTGTGATTTTCATTTCTGTGTAATCTCATTATTAAATGGCCAGATAAAGCTAATTCTGTATAAGGCAAAGGTGACAGCCACAGGACTTGTCAGTGTTTGGGATGCTGACAAAGCAGATTCAGAATAGCTGGTGCTAACTGGCCATGTACTGATGGATGTATTAGAGAGACCTGGTGGGGAAGAGGACCTGTCTGCTTCATTTTGACTGCTAGGCATGCTGTACATGAAAACATCACACTGGCTTTCAACAATTTTCTTTGCAGTTAGCTGAGCAGCTTATTGACAGATGCAGGGAGAATTTCCGCCCTCACTTTTCATCATGTTCTTTCTTTGTCCCTTGCTTTTCAATTCCCTACAGAACAAGATAAGGATGGCTTCTTGGTACCTGGTTATGATGAGAGCCAGGACACTTCAAAGTAAGATATGGCCAGTGATCATCCTATATTAATGTACTTGCCTCATTTTTATTTCTACATTTATCACACATTTTACTCATTATATTTTAGAACTATATGACCCAAATATCATAATATAAATAGAATCAAAACTGAAGAATGGAAAGGAGATATATGAGACATGGGAGGGTAAAAGTGTGTATGGTCAAATTATATTATATACTTTCAGGAAGATGGCCTTACTTGAGACCAAGTTAAAAAATATGTAAACACATAGACACCAATAGATAAATAGATAGATAGATAGATAGATAGATAAATTGATAGGTATCCGATGAATGTTTCTGTGCCATGCTTCTACAGCAGAGGTGAAACTAGTGTGCTGCATATCCTACTTAATGATGACATTTCATGATCCCTCATCTTCACACAAAGCAATAACTTTTCAATCTGTAAAATTTCACCTCATTATAGTTGCTAATGGTGGGTAAATGTGAGATCATTTTCCTTTTTTCTTTCTAAAATTAGCAATCAGAATTGTTTGAAGCAGAGTAACAGAGACAGCTGAGTAAAGTTAACTAGTTCTGAGACTTCTCCCAGCATCCTTAAATATCACAACTGCCCAATTAGTAAAGCAAGTGTTATCCAAGTCTTGGTGTGTTAGAGATTTATGCCCTAACTCATTGCATACTCCTTTCTGAGAGGTAACATTCTCCTGCTGTATGGGCATGGAGAGGACAGTAACACCTTTAACATCCACAATAACTTAAAACATTTGAAATGTTATCTTCTTGACTAAAAAAGTGATTCACAAGACAGAAAGTCTTCAATATTTTTTCCTTTTTTTTTCTTACTGACTATTCCAGATGTTATCTTCATCTTTGTGAATATAATTAATTAATTTGTCCTAAAATATCCATGACTCTATCATCATAGGAGTAGGGAGTCCTACTCAATAATACCACACTTGCCTAGCATATGCAATGTTTTAACTCAATACTTAGAAGGAAAAAAATGCCCGAACACACACACACACACACACACACACACACACACACACACACACAGAGAGAGAGAGAGAGAGAGAGAGAGAGAGAGAGAGAGAGAGAGAGAGAGAGAGAAACACATAGAAACACATACACAATCATTTTGGTGTGAAAGCAAGTCACCAAGGGACAACTGTTTCCCAGACTTCACCCCTGGGTGCTTTTCTTTGATGGAGGGTAAAGCCAGGTGGCTCTATGAGGTGTGTTCCTCTGGGCTTCTCCCTGTAGCTTAGAGCAGAGCTGTGCTTCCGTGGTTATTCAGTGTTATCTTGTGCTGCTAGGAGGAAAAGAGTGTAAGTTTCTGTAGTAAGACCCGAAAGGGGAGCCAGAAATAAAACACACTGCTTCTTTCCTAAAAGCAGGGCTTCCATTCTAAGAGATCACAAGATAAAGACAATGCCCAAGGGGCCTGAGAACATCAAGGGGGCTTTGAATAGAATGCTACAGCGAGATTTTAAGTCTGAAGCATTCCAGGTAGAAGTTAATGGGATGAGTAAAGAAAGAGATTGCATTCCAGGTAAAGGACTTGTCTACCTGCTGTGCCTCAGGTCAGGTCAAGCTTAAAGAAGACTGCTCACTCTTCATGGGAGAGGTTGCTATTTTCCCTTTTCGGAGTTCCTTAACTGGCTGTCTGCTACCAAGTTCCATTCACATCACCACTGCTTAAAACCTCTGGAGACATTTTGGCTCCTCACCTTTGAATCTGGAACCTAACCTTTTCTCCTTTCTTGGGTGATACCATTCTTAAAATGACAGAGTGTGTAGACAGCTAGTGAGACAGGATAAAGTGACTGGGAGTCAGAGGCCTGGTGCATTGACCACCTCCTCCTCTTTTAGCTGACCTCTCTGACCCTGCTGGGCAAGTTTGAATCTCCTTTACATTATAGTTATAATGAGGGTGTTTACCCTGAATACAAGATATGATATAACTGAGTAATAAATTCAGTATTCTGAGCACAGAAGACAAAGCTAGACTTTAGAGTCATTAACAATTTAACCTTTAACCTGGAGAAGAACCCTGGTGCTTCACATAGACAGCACAATGCAAGGATGTCATTGTCAGAAATCTCAGGAACACACAACTTTGTGGGGCTATTTTTGACAAAAAAAAAAAAATGCTTTTAATTTGTAACTTTAGTCTGTGAAAACCGTTTGAACTAATTTCTCAAATGAGTGTATATGTGTGTTTATGTAAGGGTGTAGAGAATATCTAGGGTGGGGGCCCGGAGGATAACGCCAACTCCTCAACTGTAGTCTTCAATGCTAGCCATCTTTTTCTTTTTGAAACAGACTCACTCCACAGTATGGAGTTTGCTAAGGCTGACTAGCTAGTCCCAAAGCAAACCTGTCTCCTCCTCCCAAATGTTAAAATTATGAGTACAGGCCATCTTACTAAGCCTTTTAAATGTTTTCTGGGTATCAAACTCACGTCATTGTCTGACATAGCAAACATTTATCAATAGAGCAAACTTCATAGCTCAAAGATTATGTCCTATAGTATGTAACAATCATGTCTATTTAAAAGAAACAGTTTTACATAAGATAAGAAGCCCCACTTTCCCTTTTCTGTTTTAAGCTCTGAGCTATTTTATTAAGGACAGAAAAGCCTCATGACCTGAGTAGAGAGTATTCTGGGAGCTGGGTGAGCTCTGTGTACTTGATAGTTTGGCTGTCAGCCCCAAGCTACCTGGGTAGCTGCGTCTCCTTAGATGTAGACAGGCACACTGCACACTGAGCTGGCCTGGCAGGAGAAAAATTAGCGAGGCACGTGGATGGGAGCAGGACCTTGGTCATGGATGAATGTGATGAGTGAGTAATGAACACACTCGGGAGCAGCTTTGGAGAACTGATTTGTTATTGTGAGTGGTGGGAGAAGAGGAATTTATGCCCCTGGGGAGGTGGCCAGGGTCTCTGGGGCAAGGTTTGTGTGTCCATATACCACTGGCCAGATCACGGGTGTTAGAAGATGTTTCATCTACATACTCAGGGCCAGCAGAAGCAGGGAAAGGGAGAGTTATAAGGTTAAACAAGGAGTGAAGCCAGATACAAATCAGGGTAATAAATTTCTTCCTAAGTTTGAAGGTGGGGGAGCCAGCTTTATGGTGCCAGGTTGTGTGAGAGGAACTGGCCAGCTCCTGACATTCTAATGTTTAAGGTATCTGGGGTTGCAGCATCCTCTATCTTTTCTCTGTAACCCTGGGCCATTATGGTCCCACAGGTAGGTTAGACTGGAAGTGTCTTGAAAAGATGTTCAAAGTGGACTTTTGATGTAAACTTCTGCTCACTGGGTAACATAAAACTTCCTTTCTTTACTCCTTGTGTACCAATTATTTATTGTGAATTTAAGAATACAAATGCTACCTGGCATTCACAATGGATTGGCTTAGAGAGAGCGTATGGACATATCTGCTCATATTCTTGCGTGCTGGGATGCTCCTATTTTAAAACACTGTTGACTAAGATTCTGATACTACTATTAGACAGACAGTTCTCTTTTAAATTCTCTCTTATTTTTTGCATCATTACATTGTTTCTCCCTCCCCTTTCCTCCCTCCAAGCCTTCCCACATAACCTTCCTTGCTCTCTTTCAAATTCATGTCCTTTCTTCATTGTTACAAACATATATGGAGGAATATATATATATATATATATATATATATATATATATATCTAAATATATCTATTCAGTCTATATAATGTTATACTTTTCTTTTATAATTTAAAACCAGCAGTCCCTGGTATCTTTGTAGGAATAAACTTGGTTTCCCCTGCGACCTGCTGGACATACATAGAGGAGGTGAAGTCTATGTACATAGTTCTCTGGATTCACACTCTACCCCGCCTGCCAGGCATATCTGCCTGTGTGAGACCTCACCATGACTGAAGTGCTATTGGCAGTTGATGGCTATTGGGGGAAAGAGCTTCAGTTTCTCTCAGTGTTATTGCTCTTTTCGTGTTGCCCATACACTAGAGTATGACACTACACCCATGCACATACAAGTATCACTCATTTAATTCAGTGATATAGTACATGTCTATGCATATGAGAACATGACATTAGGAGGAACATATGGTAAGGGTACTGTCTGGAATGAGCCGGAGGAAAAGTAGAGCCTGAACTCAATCAAAATACATGGTTTATGTGTATGTATGACATTCTCCAAGAATAAACACAGAATATAATTAAATCAATGCTTCTTCAAAGAGGCTTATGTGCTGAAGGGTTAGTTTCCATCTGTGATGCTAATAAAAGGTCATTGACCATGAGGACTCTGCCTTCATCAATATATTAATTCCTTGATGATTTATTGTTGAATGATATTATTGGGAAGCAATGGGGATATAGAATGTGGGACCTAAAACGGGAAAATAAATCATTGGATTGAGCCTTGGGAAGATTTACCTTGTTCCATGCCCTCCTCATTTCTACTTTCTATGCACTAAGAGCTGGGCAGTACTGTTCCATCATATGCTCTTGTGATCACCCAAACAGGCTGATGAGAGAGCAAACTGTTGGAATTTTGAGCTAAAGTATATCTCTCTTCCTGTTCATTGTTTCTCTTATGTATTTATCATAACAATGAGATTATAACTAACAACATGGCTATATTCTCTCTCTCTGTGTGTGTGTGTGTTTGTATGTGTGTGTGTGTGTATTTCAGAAAGAACAGAATCAGTTTGTTCATTTTCTATTGACTCATGTTAATTATAAAGTTACTGTATGTCTAACATGTCTAACATGTCTTCAACCTCCCCAAAGCCTGTCTCTGTCTGGAATGCTGAGAGAAATGTATGTTAGTTCAGAACAGATGAGACTTAAATGTGGTGAGGGACTGCTGTCAACAGTGGCATGTGGCTCTGCTGGTATGACATCCCAGTTGCCATAGCTTAGAAAGCAACTCCCATCCTCTCTTCTTCTCATGTAAGATGTGCACTTACCCCTAATTGTCTGGAACATAGTTTTCTGCATTGTCTCATTATTGAAGATGAAGTGACCTCCACTCTGCAAAGAAAATGTCTCAACACAGAGAATGCTTCCTAGGTAACTGATATGACCAGCTGCCTCATTTCCAATATTATTCACAAGAACAATGAACTGTACATGTGAAAGCTTAAAATACAGTTTAAAGATGAACTCGAGGTTAAAGGACTTTCAACAATCTCACTAAAATGATTAAAAAATTTAAAAGCTACAGAAAAATATTCTCTTCCTCTTTTCTCCCTTCCCTTCTTCCCGTGTGTGTGTATCTCTCTCTCTCTCTCTCTCTCTCTCTCTCTCTCTCTCTCTCTCTCTCTCTCTCTCACTCTGTGTGTGTGTGTGTGTGTGTATGGTATGTGTGTGGTGTATGTGTGATGTGTGGACACATCCTATGTCCCATATATTTATATGTAGAAGGAATATATGGATGGACTATTAAGATGGGCTAGAAAGCCTTTGTCTTCTTCAGAATATAAAAAAGTTAATGGGAAAAAAATGCTGTGATAAAAAAACCTCTGTTGCTTTATGAAGCTTTTACCTGATGGGCAAATACTTCTTCTGAGAAATCCCACACTTTCTTTAGATTCATTCTCTCTCTCTCTCTCTCTCTCTCTCTCTCTCTCTCTCTCTCTCCTCTCCTCTCCTCTCCTCTCCTTTCTGTCTTTTTCTTGCTAAGAATTGGATGTATATAATGTATAATTGACTTTAGCTAGCAGTTCTTCATCTATGGCCATTGCTTTGATCATCATCTGTTTAGGCCTCTCTACTTAAAACTCTGCTTTCTGTCTGATTTTTCACAATTCCTCTTTATAACCTCCATATCTAATAAATAGATGCTCACTTTTACCCTCTAATATTCATTTTTTATGTTTATTTGAGTAATTTAAAGTGTTTGAAAATATACAACACTCAAGATTTTAACTGTTGTGTAGATAATTTTGTGTTGTGGGCTATCTAATGCTCTTTTTCCAACCTACTGTAACTCTATAATCTGTCCCTATTTTTAACACCAATTTTGCCTTTGACTATTGCATAGTATGTGACAGCAACCATAGTTTGTTTGAATTACATTTCATATTTTATTCTCTCACCAGTGGGTACTTTTCAATACTGAACTCTCCTCTCATAAACATTCTCTGACCTGGATGTGCTTTGCTGTATCCTGTAAAGAAAGCATAGGTTTTGAAATGTTCGGTTAAGCCTCACTAAATTCCTCTCTGGAATTGCTCTACTGGTATAAACCTTCCCAAGATATTCATTTCTGCTTTTTGTTTAAAAAAATGTGCAACAATTGTGATTTTTCCCCACACAATGCATGTATTGTGGAAGATCTGAATTCCAATTCCAGTTATCAAGCACGTGGTAGTTAATTTCCTTTCAGAAAAGATTTTGAATCCATGTTGGTGAAGTGAGATGTTTAATGTAGCCTGCTGCATAAATGTGCCCCAGAATTCACCCTTTCCTGCACCCATACCTTTAGCATACAGCTTCAAATTTCCTTCCACAAACAGTATCATTTATTGTTTTACTCCTTTGATGGTAAGACGAACAGATTATGTATGCACAGTCTTTGGGCACATATATTATTTCAGCCAATGTTCTTGTACCTTAGTCACCATTAGGAAGGATAATAAGCTATAGGTAACATGTTGGGTTTTCTATTAGACTGAAATTGCTATAACAAATATTACTGACTTTGTAGTACAATGCAATGACAACATATTCTCCACCATTCTCTGGGTCAGAGTTTCAAATGGGCCATGTTAAAATCAGCGTTATCAGCAAGCTGCATTCATTTTGGAGGTTCTGGAGATAATCTATGGAGACGCTTCATTGTCCTTTCTATTTCTACAGAATTGTCAGACATCCTAGCACATGGTGTACTGGTTTTCTTTTGAAGCCAGTAATCAGACCCAGTCTTTATATATCTCTGGTTTTTATTCTGTTTCTCTCTCTCTCTGTCTCCTCTTCTTCAAGCTTCTACATAATCCAGAAGAATGAAAGAATATCTCTTTTAAATTTTACTTAATAGACATCTTCATTTTCTCTGCAAACTTGATTCCTCTATGCCATGGGACTTTCATGCCCATTTCCAGTTTCTGGAGAAGAATGTGTTCTCTGGAGAAAAAGGGAGCCACTTATACCTATACATATAGCTGTTAATAATGGATCTACATGGTACAGATCTGGACCTAAACTGTGCCCTGAGCTCAGTGCAAAAGAGATCATCAGTATCCTTCTAACTGACCATCAAATATATCACCTAGTTATAATGTCAGGTAGCATGCTGGCTAGAGTGCTGGAGTTTTTTTTGTTTTTTGTTTTTTTTTTGTTTTTTTTTGTTTTTTTTGCTGTTCTTGTGATCAGTGGTTGCAAACAGAATTTTACAAAGAACAGCTAAGAATATTCATCTGAGTTTATAAGAAGCCAGTGACTTTGTGACTTCATTGGTTATCACTGTCTTCTCTGTGTTAAAAATTCAAAATATTTTACTTTTTCTTTATAGGATCTTCATTTGTGTAACTCTGCTGATACCTGTTTCACTAACATGCTAATCTTGAGCAAACATAATATTTCCCAGAATCCCTTTCCTCACATGGCCCTGGGCTCGGGTTGACAATGAGTAGCATTCCACTAAAATGTGCAAGGTGGAAAATAAGGATGATAATCTTTCTCTCAATGCAACTGTAGACAGTGTAATGAGATTGGTATTTGTGTCATATGAATATATCTTATAAATCCTTATATAAATACAAAGTTAAAATTGCATTACTATTGTCCATGATGACTCAAATGATGATTTTACCATATATTAATAGATATTAATTAAATTATTAACTAAAGTAGATACTACTTTGCCAGACTTGAAAGCATCCCTGGTAACTAGGTGCCCAATATAGCCTAATTCATTCACTCTGCCCTCTATCATCATGTCTCAAAGACAATGCTGTTATTGAGCTCGAAGATGTGACTGTTTCTGGAACAGAGAGCATAAACTCTTTATATGTGTGTATATGGAAGCTTGTACAGTAGTCGATAGCTTTCCCATATGACTTTGAAAGTTCTTCAGTGTTATTTATCTCTTCACTATTCTCTCCTCCATCTTGCATTCCCAACCCCACTATAGTTTAACACTTCCTGTTTCATCATTCTTCAGTTACATCTTTATACCACTGAATTCTATGTCTCCTCAGTTGAATTAATTCCTCCTAAAAATGCCCTGTGCTAATTTTTTTTTTACTTCTCTAGGTATCCCTGATAAAATACACATCTGAAGATTCAAAACTAATATTCATGTATGAGAGAAAAAATACAATGTTTGTCTTTCTGGGCATCTTACTTGTATCATTCAAAATAGCTGTTTCTAGATTTATCTGTGAATTTAATAATTAATTTTGTCTTAATTCCATTGTGTAAATATGTCACATTTTCATTATCTATCCATTGGTTGATATACATTGAGTTTGTTTCTATTTTCTACTGATTGTGACCAGGTGTCTCTATAGTAATATACAGAGTTGTACAGTTGATTATGTGGTTGATCTATTTCTAGTATCTTCAGCTACTTCCAAACTGATTTTGATAGTTGTTGTAATAGTTTGCACAGTCCACAGACAGTGAGTAATTATTCTCCTTTCCACAGATTTATGACAGTTATTGCTGAAGAGACTACATACTTAAATTATGGAACACAAAGATAATCAAACTGGTGCTGACCTGGAAGCTAGATTCTTACTCATAAGCTTTCATTATGCTGAAAGGTACTGTTGTGTATAGTTTTATTTCAACTTGACAGAAACCAGAGTTTTTTGTAAGAAGAAAAACTCAGCCAAAAAACTATCTCCATAAGATCCAACTGAAGGGCACTTTCTTAATTAGTGATTGATGGGGGATGGCTCAACCAATTGTGGTGGGTACTGTCCCTGGGTTGGTGGTTCCAGGTTCTTCAAGAAAGCAGGCTGAGCAAGCCATGGTGACTAAGTCAGAAAGAATCACCGTTTCATGGCCTCCACATCAGCTCCTGACTCCAAATTCTTACCGTGTTTAAGTTCCTACCCTGCCTTGTTGAGGCCCAAGCTGGCCCACTTTGGGTGGCCAAAAAAATGTTGGGACCCAAGCTCGAGTTCCTGTTTGGGCACCAAAAATGTCGCGGCCCGAGCAAAATGTTGAAACCCGGGCTGCCCTGCGTTTGGCAGCCACTGTATTCCGGTCCAAGCTGCCGCTTCGGTCCGCGGGTCGGGGTTCAGCAAGAGAGAGAGAGTGAGGGCGGACTCGAAGAATGGAGACCAGACAGAGTGTGTTTCAATCCCGTTTATTCTTCAGTCCCTCTTCCTCTAAGTGTCTGATTCTCTCCAAGTCCCAAGTCCTAAATTCCTAGTCCCTAGTTCCTAGTCCCTAGTGACTCCAAGTTCCATGTTACTTCTTTCAAGTTCTCTTCCAAGTGCCTGCTTCTCTATCTTCTCTCTGCTGTGTCTGATTCTCAGTTCTGTTCTGTCTCTGCCTTTTATATGTCTCACTTCTAAGCCATGCCTCTAAGTCACACCTGTAATCATGCCCTTAGGTCTTGTCTCTAACTCTGATCTCTACACTTCTAAGTTACACACCTTTAATCTCACACACCCAAGGTATCTAAACCAAGATTATTGGAGTGTGCTGAGCTGTTGTAGGCTATTGTAATCCAAGTCTCATGTCAGGGTATATGGCTCAAGATGGCTACAAAGCTGATAGCCGCTTTCTGCTAAAAGTTGGCCCCCAACACTGCCTTCCTTCAGTGATAGAGTACAAGGTGGAAATGTAAGCCAAACAAACCATTTTCAACATAACATACTTTTGGTCATGGAATTTTATCACAGCAATGGAAAGTCTAATTATGATAGGTAATTAGTATGCTACCAAAAGAAAAGTTAACTTAAATCTTACTTATCTGTGAGCCTTGTGAATGACAATAGTGATTGGCCAGGCAAGATATGCTTGCTGGAGCAATAGTGTCATGAACATCATGGGACTACCCAACCACTTTGTGATTGGATTTAAGACTAATTCTACAAAATGAAACTCATACCCAGTACTACTATTGGGGCTCAGTATCTATTGCTTGATAGATCTTAAGTACTTAGAGAGAAGCTACTACTATTATTCTAAAAAAATGGATGTAGTAATAAGTCAACTAATAATGCTTATAATTATACCCACAGATTAGTGCAGCTCTCAACCCTCATCAGAGAAGTTTCTATTTACAGTAAATTGTGACTTATAAAGAGAACAACTACTGGTAAAATTTCAGAGAAAAGAGACTGTGGAATTCCCAATCCTAAATGTCACATTGTTTGTATCAGAGCCCTGACCTCAAGACTAAGGGATGATTGCAGAAGGAATGGGAAAAGAGTAAAAACCAGAGGCTGTGGATGACTACAAGGAAACACTCTTTTCTAGACTCAACAGCAGTAGCTACACAAATGAACACACAGAATGGGACAGCAGGCCCAAGGCCTGTAAAAGCTCAAGCCCAAATCTTAGCATTGAGATGGGAAGAGGACACAAATTCACCCCTCTCCTGAGGAGTAGGAAGAGGCAGAAATTCTGATGGGTGAGGTCCTAAATGAATATGAATTGCTGACATGGGCAAAGCCATGAGAAGTTAAGTCCTTGAAACTAAGAGAAATTGTCCAAGCCTTTCCTCATATAGATCGGCCTAGAAGTTAGCAAATGTTTTGTTGTCTGGCCCAAGTACAGTTAATTATTTAAGACTGATCAGTGTGTACAAAAAGTAACAACTTCTTCCTCTTCCTGTGTATTTACAGTCCTAGACTAAACAGACCTCCCATTGAAACTAGCTAACCCCTCCCCATATATTATAGATAGTAAATAGATGGAGGTTTCCAGTGGTACAGCTCCATTAGAGCACGCACATTCTACCTGACCCCAGCTTTTCTGTACATGTTTCCACACTAGTTCTTTCTCAGTTACCTCACTGTTCCTAGTCAGGTTTCTAGAAGTAAGTCATGCTTTAGAGCTGAGAGAGAAAGAGTCAGTTTTCTTTTATAGCTTGGACCCTAGTAAGTCAACCATGTTTCAGTGGAAGCCATATATCTAAGAGTATATGAGCAATACAAGGTGAACATAATGGTATATAAAACAAAAACAAAGCAGACAGGGTAAAGTTGGCAGGGTAAAGAAGAAGGCTGCAGATGTGTGAGGAGTTGACATAAATATGATCAAAAGATGTTATATCAAGCTCTCAAAGAGCTAGTAAAAACTAAAAATTTAAATGAGTGAATTATATGTAGCTTTCCTCTAATAATTTACTCATCTAAAAATAAGGAATTATATATATAATTTCTTCTTTTGGATATTTTATTTATTTACATTTCAGATGTCTTTCCCTTTCTCCATTTCCCCTTCCTAGAAACTTCCTATCCCATCACCTATCTGCCTTTTTGCTGTAATACCATTTTAATTACATGCAAGTATTAATGTCAGTTCTAGGTTGAGGAACTAGCAACACAGTAGATGCAAATAGTCAAGAAACAAGCAAGACAATGAACACAAATAGTCAAAGAACAAAAAAGCGATAAACAAAATTTCATGAACACTCCCATGATCACGGTTTCTAGGGGCTGATCAGAATGCCCAATTATCTGAGCCAACTTCTATGTACTAGCCCAAAATCATTTTCATGTCTAAAGCCCACTTCCTTTTTCTAGCCTAATATTTAGATTCCTGCCTGAAATTACTTTTTTTTTCTAGTCCAATATTTAGATTCCTGCCTGAAATTACTTTTTTTTCTAGCCTAATGTCAGATTTCTGCCTGAAGCCTGCTTTCTTATCCTTGGCCAATATCATATTCCTACCAAGCAGCCCATTTTCTTGTCCTTGGCCCATGTCAGATTCTTGCCAAGCAGCTCTAAAAGCTCTCCACCTCTCCCCCTTTTTAATTTAATAAACAAGACTGAGCCTGTCTTAGATCCTTCTGCCAAGAATGCCTTCCTTACCCATCATGAAATATGCATTATCAAAAGCAATGCACTTATGTCTCAGGTTGGTAAGGTTTCATGCAGAATCTTGCCTGTCCTTGGCTTCCCAGCCTGTTAATTTAATAACTCTGTCTGGGAGTCCATTTTCAGGTTCAAACCATGTACTTAGACTGCCAACATGTTGATGTTGTTAAAGACAAGATTTAACACAATGGGCAGAAATAAAAATATTCCCAGGACAAGAAGGGCTAGCATAATCAAGCTACATATACCATTCTTTGAAGCTTGACCAAAACAGAAATACTGACCTCAAGCCATGAGTAATTTTATCAGCAGTATCTGCTGCATCAACACTAAGCAGAGCAGCATTCTTTAAATTCATAAATTCACTATGCAAAGTTAAAACATCCAGAGAGGTTTTAGAATTATGCCAAATACACTGCAAGTGTCTTTAAACTCTTTTCTAATTATAATGAATACCACTGTAAATTTTAGAACTAACATGAATCCAATGGCATTTCTGTGTACCACATTCATACAAAGTACCCATGGAGGACAGAAGACAGCATCTGTTTCCAGGAACTGCAATTAACCACAGGTCGGTGCCACCATGTGAATGCTGGAAATTAAACTCAAGTCCCCTGGAAGAACAGTCAGTGCTCATAATCACTGAGTCATTTCTTCAGTCTTATTAAAATGAAATTTAAATATTGAAAGAATCATGATACTTCACCAAAAGAAGACTGCAGTAACACATATATTATCCATCCCTCTCTATCTATCTATCTATCTATCTATCTATCTATCTATCTATCTATCTATTATCTATCTATCTATCTATCTATCTATCTATCTAACATCTATCTATCTAACTGTCATCTACCTATCTATCTATGAGGCAATTCCTAGATACTGATCCCCATCTGAGCAATTGAACATTTATGGAATCTTCTGTCCTTGACCCAGAGAACTTCTGTTCACAAAACAGTGTTCTGTTTTCTTCCATCTTCTGTCGGACTCTTTCTTTTTCTGTTATTAAAATTGTCAGGACTTTAAGCTAGTTTTCAAGATATGCCTAATACTAGGTCCTGTGAAATGGCTCAAGCAGGTAAAATACTTGTTCGAGTCTGATAATCTGAGTTGAATCCTTGAAACTCAAATAAAAGTGGAAAAAGAGAACCAACTCCACCAAGTTATTTGATGGCTTCCACATATGCATAGTCGTGTGCATGCCCATCACAATAATAATTCTGATAGTAATACAATAAAAAATAACAGATTATTGTTTAGTCTTGATGTAGGGAGTTTATCCAAAATACAAGAATTTTATTTATTTGATTCCCCCTCCATGTTCACTTTCCTAAAACAGTCACTGTAGATGAAGAGATATTCTGTTCCCTGTGACCTTTCAGGCAGTATTCCCTTCCATAAAAATACAAAACTATTGTTCAGTGCATATATATTATAAAGATTTAGTGCTATGTTTTTATAATTAGCAATCATTGAAACTTTTATATGGAAGGTCCCTCAGCTTGTCTGTGAGCTTTTAACATGTTTAATTTTTAGATTGCATATATTAACAGTAGCATTGCAAACCTATAAACAACCTCACATGGACCTTCAGATAGAGGTGAAAGGAGATAGTTCCTCTGTGTGGTTCTTGTTACAATAAAGCAGTAAGTGAAGAGAGGATTTTGGGATGCATTGTGCCTTTGAAATGGGAAGGAGAGGTCTGTGATGGGCATTTCCACCAGGAAGCCATCTCAATGCCCAGTTGGTTCTACTCCTTTTATAGTTCTCAAGATTGTATCTAACTCTCCTGCTGAGTTCCTGTCTCAGGCTCACATATTCATATGAACATTAGCTGCAGTGAGATAGTGTTCCCTTATTGAGAAAAAGCTATTTTGATCTGTACAGTTTATCATTGAAAGGTTTCTTAAAAGCCTATCTTGCAATATTTCTATGAAAATTATGTTCTATAGAATTCTAGGATTCAGTGAGATATGAGGAATGTTGCATAAATAAAAAGGATCTGCAGTAAAATTATTAAGGATATTCTGAAAACTTTACTTCTTATCATAAAGACTCATAATTCAATTAACATATAAAAGGTTCAGAAAAAACTACATAAAAGAAATATGCCTAACTTTGATAGCTTTCAGCATTGCTCAAAATTCTGCAGACATATTCTTGGTTTTAGTCACCTTCTATCTGTGACTCTCATGTACTATATTTTGAAAAAGACTACTGCAAACATGACATAATTTATTCAGAAATTTGATTCTTCCAGTACAGATAGCACCCAGACTTGTGAAGTTTAGAAGAGACTTTGCTGCTCAACATAACTCCTTACTACATTCTACATTTTATTCTTATACCCACAGATAAGTGTAGCTCTCACCTTCCTCAAAGAAGCTACAATAAAAATAAAGATCATTACAGGAAAAACAACTGGAAACAATTCAGATATCTATGGGCTGTGAAGACCTAAGCCCAAGAAGATATACCTGCAGAATAGAAATTTGGGGGATGAAGGACTGTAAGAGCTAAATACCAGAAAATCCCCTTTGTGAGTACCTCTCTTAGAAAGTCTGTGTAACAACAAAAACAAAATAAAACAAAGTGAAAATACTACAGAAAATAAGGACTGTTGAGAAAAGAATCATTACCTCTCCCAGGCATGATCCCACTAATTGGTTATCCTGAATGGCCTGTATGGTCAGTCTTGAAGCTACATAGTACATACAGACCATAAAAATTAAGCCGGCCTACTATATTTTATACATTTGTGCACATATGTGTGTTTTTGAATGTGTGTGTAACAATTATAACGAAAATAAATCAAAATAAATTGTTCTAACCATTTGAAATAAAGATGCATGCAAGGGGTTGAAGGAAGGGAACCAGAGAGCGCCTATAGAAAGAAAAGCGAAAGGGTGAGTAATGCAATTCTATTTTAATTGTAAACATATTTAAAAATAACAAAATTAAAAATATTCAGAAGCAAAATATGTTTGCAAATCTTTCTACAGAGTGAACTTCTCTTAAGAATCAAATGATTCTCAAACAACCTGTATTTCTAAATTTTAAAGCTAACACCTTTAGCTTTTATTTGTATGGACATTATCTGCATTACATGAGTTAAGGACTCTCTCAGATAAGTGACCAAATGTGAGCCAGGCTCTAGGAATTCAGGGCAAATGATCTGCATAGAGACTGAGGGAATCAAAGCAAGATTAAGATTGTGAAGATTGAAGAGGAAGGGCCAGAGAAACAACAAGTGAATCCAGAAAACAGGAGGGCAAAGCCCCTGGAAAGCATATGAAGACAACTGAAAAAATACCAGGAGTCTGGAAGTACAGATGATAAGATGAGGTGGAAAAACCCAGGCACAGAAGGCTGAAGGAACATGGAGCAGAGAGCATGATTGCTTCTGAAGCAGCAAAATAAATTCAAAAAAGCAAAAGAGGCTGAAGAGATGACTGTTGTTAAAAGCATTTGGCTCTTGCAGAGTAACTAAGTTTAGTTACACCTATACAGTGTAGTTCACAACCTCTTATAGTTCCCACTCATAGGAATTTACCCATGGACCTTGACAAGGCTGTATAAACAATGTCATGCCAGAGTAAACAGGAAGCTCACAATGGCATGGTCTATTCCTACCCTGATCAGGCCTGTCATAAATTTGACATGTCACCTGGAGAAAGCTGCCAAGCATGATGACATCAAGAATGTGATGAAGAAGGCATTGGAGGGCCCACTACAGGACATCCTGTGCTACATTGAGGACCAGGTTGTCTCCTGCTACTTTAACAGTGATGCCCACTCTTTCACCTTTGATGGCAGGGATGGTAATTTTCTTAATGACAATTTGTCAACTTCATTTCTTGGTATGACAATGAAAATGACTACAGTAACAGGATGGTGTATCTCCTGTCGTACAGGGCCTCCAAGAGTAAGAAGCTCTACAAGAACAAGAGGAAGAAAGAAGCCCTCAGCTGCTGAGGAGTCCCTGTCCTAACTCAGAACCAACTTAGCGTCTCCCAGCATGGTTTCCATTGAAGACCCCAGAAGAAGAGTAGTGGCTCAGAGAGCCATAATGATTTGCATATCATCAATAAAATTTACTGCATCTGGCCAAAAACACAACACAACAACAACTACTACTACTACTACCAAAAAAGTTTAAATTGAGTTACCCTATAGTGGGTGATGCTACTCCTAATAAACAGGCTAACAGTTAAAAAGTTCATGACCAGGAATGGGTCACCCTTTTGGAGTTGTTGGCCAAAGAGTTCCCATAGGCCCCTAAGCTTTATACAGCTTATAAGTGGAAAATTATTTAAAACTCCTGATATCAAAGACAAGTAAGGGAATAATTGTAATATCTCTCAACTTGGGGTAAAGTTGACATTGTAGAAATGGATAATATTTTTTTAATTCCTTAATAAAAATTTACATAGGACACAAATTAGGGGTTCACCAAAAATAAAGCCTGTCAATTCATAGATGTTATACTTACCAATAAACACAAAAAAATAACTACAACCATGAAATGAATTTTTATGGCTGTCATGGGTGATTAAATATGTTTTTAGAAACCTCATGTGTTCTCAGAGGTATAATACAGTGCTCAACCAATTCATATTCAATATGAGCATATACTGAAGTAAATTTTGGAATGATTTTGAATTATATATATTAAAACTCATGACATCTTGCCCTCTGACCCAGAAATTCTACTTTTAGAACTTTGCCCTGCAGGTAATCATATAATTATATTCTTTCAACCCTATTTGTAGCATTAAGAAGCTAGGGATAGTACAAAGAACTCCCTATAGAGAATTCCTTAAATGAGTTCTGATCTGAATATACAGTAGTGTATTCTACAATATCAACACTACTAAGATCAAATCTGATATGAAAAGATTATGAAAGATTACTCTGTCGTGGAGAGCTTTTCAAACCATTATTTGTTATATTTTGCGACTTCATATAAACAGTATACTTGTATACATTGAAACCTTCATCTCTACAGCACTCAAAGCATCAAAAGCATTCACTCGTGAAAGCATGTGTAAGCACGGCACTTCCTGGTGTAGCTCCCTGCTATTTCATATCCTCAGCCCATTGTTAGTATACCTGTCTGAGATTTGTTCACATAGTTCTATTGTTTGCTATGTAATAACCTTAATTATATTCTGAGTCATGTAAAACCTTTTTATTTATCAAAAATAGGTTTTAATATATTTTATAATTACTGTTTCCACTTCTTTTACTCCTCCCAGTTCATTTCTATACCCCTCCTATCCTAATCTCACAACCTTCCTGTCTCTTCTTAGAAAATAAACAGGTATTAAATACACAATACACATTTTCTTCCTAGAGTATGGAGGGTCTGGCTATTCATAGTCAAGTTGTGACTTCTTCAGATATAACTTTAGTTTCTTTAGAAAGAAAAAAGGAAAGAAAAAAAAAAGAAAGAAAGAAAGAAAGAAAGAAAGAAAGAAACAACAAATAAACAGGCATCTCAGGGATAATACTAAAATAACATAAACAAAAACAAACAAGTTGAAAGAGGACAAAACAAACTAGCAAACAGAAGGAAAGGAACCCAAGAAAAAGTGCAAGAAAAATATACAAATTCAGTGACCCACTTGTTCAAATATAAATTTCATTTATAGAAATCCTATAAAAACACAAAACTGGAAGCTATAATATATACACAAAAGACCTGGGGTTAGGGAGGAAGAAGACAAAGAGGAAGGGGAGAATGAGGAGGAAGGGATGGAGGAGGAAGAACCAAAGAAAGTGAGAGAGAGAGAGAGAGAGAGAGAGAGAGAGAGAGAGAGAGAGAGAGAGAGAGAGAGACTGGCCATGAGCACGAGGAGCAAAGGAGGAAGGGACCAGAGGACAGAGCAGGAGCAGTAAGGCAAGAGCAAGAGCAAGAGAGGAGGGGCAAGCAGCCCCTTTTATGCAAGCATACTTGGCTGGTGCCAGGTAACTGTGGGACAGAGTTTAGGCAGAATGCTAACACTGCATAAGAAGATTTTTCTTGCCATCAGACCCTAAAAGGTTCAGTATGACTAGACTCATTGCATTTACATTGTATTAAATATTGTAAGTCTTCTAGAGATGATTGAAAGCATACAGTAGGATGTTCTTAGGATCTATGCCAACACTGATGGAGAATCTTCCGTTTGATATCTGGGAACTCCAGAAGCAATAACCCAGAGGTACCGACAGACAGCTCTATATCTAACACATACCATGCTTCCCAGAAAACTTCTGTTGATTTGATAACGGTGATTATTTGGGGAGTGGGGCTGTAGATGGAAACATTATAGCCAATTTTTCTCTTTGTTTATGTTTACCTAATACAAAATTGTTTATACATTGAGGTGGTTTCCTTCCTTCTAAGCTCCTTTTCTTTCCACTATGTTCTGTTAACCTTTGAAAATGCTTTGTAAAACATAAAGGGCAGAGCTGTTATTAACTGTAATCTTTGTTCTGTTCTGATGGAGCAGGGTCTCAGAAGAGTTCCACAACATCACTGTAAGTACCCTTCTTCATGCTAGGCATCTTTGTTTCTACAAACTCATCCCTTCTTTGCTTTGCTATTTATGACTGAGAGCTGAGTCTGAAAACTACACTTCCCAGAAGACCTTGCACACTGGTTTCTAGATAAGTGTGGTCCATAGGAGGACTTAAATGAAAAGGAGGAAGATAGAAGTCAGGGTAGTCGTGATTCTCCTCCTCCTCTCGCATGGCATCTGCAATAGTGGTAGCTCTTCTATCAGCCACTCTCTCTCTATGTGCTCCAGTTCTTACTCTTCTGCCCTTGTAACCCTGATCCAAGGCTGTTCCTTGCTTTCTTCAAGTCGCCAGCCCGATGGTTCTCAACCTGTGGGTCTCAATGCCTTCAGGGTTGATTAAGACCATCAGAAAACAAAGATATTTACATTATAATTCATAAAAGTAGCAAAATTACAATTATGAAGTAGAAAAAATAATTTTGTGGCTGGGGTCAGCACAACATATGGAAATGTATTAAAGAGTAGCAGCTTTTGCACGGTTGAGAACCACCGCTCGAGCCTAAAGTTTGCAGCAGCAGCCTCTTGTCCTCTCCCAGTTAGTTCACTTTTCTGCGTGGACTGCAGTAAGTTCCAACCTGTAATTGTCTTCAAACTTGTGCTCTTTCTGCCTTAGCCTCTATGGTTCTGGGATTATACATGTGTGTCACCATACATGGTGCATTGTTTTGCTTCCTTTCTGCTGTGATAAAACATTATGATTAAAACCAACTTGGGAAGGAAAGAGTTTATTACATCATACAGGTTACAGTTCATCACTGAGGGACCGAAAGCTGAGACCACAAAGAGATTCAGTTTACTAGGCTGCATACAGGTTTATGTTCAGCTGCCTCCTTCATAACTCCCAGGGCTACCAGCCCAGGGAATGCACCACCCACAGTGGACTGAGTCATGCCCGCAGGATGACCTGATGGAGGAAATTCTAAAGTTAAGATTCTCTCTTCCCAGATGCTTTTAGTTTGCCTCAACTGGAAAAACTAACCCAGTGAATCTTGTTTATATTTCTTTATTGATATAAAAAATAATTGGCTCTAGGGCCCCTTATGAATGCAAAAAGTCTCAAATCTTATATAATATTGTGTGGTACTTGCATACAACCTATTTACATTTTCTCACTATTTTAAACCACTTCTCTATGACTCATGATACATAATACCATACTAATGTTATGCAAGTAGCTTTTATGCTATATTGTTTAGAGAATAATAAGAAAACATATGTATATGTTCAACAAAGAACCATATTTTTCCTTGAATAGTCTTGATCTGGGACTTGTTAAGTAGCATATGGATGGTTAACTATTTTTGAATGGCTCATTATCATTTTGAAGGATTTCTTGTGTAACAAAGCACTCTGGAACTATGGGTATGGCTCTCACACTGTGGGCTGCATCCTGATTGATACATAATTTGCATTCAGTTTATCTGCCACAAAATTTCTTATTAGACAAATGGAGTGGAAAACAAATGTGAGAAGAAAGTACAATGTCTTAACACAAGAGGAAACTAAGGGATTACTTTGGTGAAAAATTTCATCCTATTGCAAAAGGTCTCTTCACACTCATTCTATGCAGTACTGCATAAAAATCAACCATCAGCTGAGGAAATGCCAGGGCTGTGATTCGGATGAAGGTCTTTCTATATCTAAAGCCTAGGTTATTTCCAAGACAGTATCAAGTTGATTTTTCTGTTTTACTTTTATTTTCTCAGCTCAGAGAATTCTTTTGCATTTTATTTTTCCAGGCATGCGACACTCTCTGTTGTTCCTCCCCCCTTTTAAGCTTTCCTTTGCCTAATCGAATAGAAATATTTAAGTTGAGGTAGTTGATAATTATTGTTCTGCCAGTAGGAAAAAAAATGTGGTTTTGAAATTTTAATTTTAACTGAAGCCAGTGATCATTTCCCTCGAAGCATTTCTTCCCTCATTCACATTTTGTTTTGCCAGTTTCTAGATACACAGCACTGAGCAAGACAGATTGTGGCCTGGTTGGGAAGAGAGTCATCAAACAATTTTATTGGGTTCTGAGTAGAAGAAATGTTCTGTGGAAGCATGGGAGAGGAAATTGCACTGTGGAGGCCAGAAATACTTCCCCAAGGAAATGAAATTTGTGTTGACCATAAAAGAGGTATTCGATAAGTAAGGGCTGGGTAAGTGGGAGGGAGAAAAAATTATATGACAGTGTGTACATCAGGCCTGGTGCAAAAAACGAGAGAATGACCTATCAGAGGAACCTTTTAAGGCCCATAATACTGAAGTGTAGACAAGCTCAAGCTAAAGCAGAAAAGGTGGGGGGCAGTGTCAAGTATAGACCTCTAAGGGATGACTTAAGGGTTATGCATTGTGTGTCCTTTCTATCCAGACATGGTGGGAAAGTACTAGAAATATTTATTAAGAGACAGACATGACAAGATATGGATTTTTTAAAACAGGAATACTCAGGCTACATCTCCCAGGAGACTACGGCAGATAATTAAGGCAGAAGAGAGCAAACGAGTCAGGAGCCATTCTGAGAAGTCTTACAGGGATGATGATGAGTCATGCCAAGGCCTATGGAAGAAAGAAAAGAAAGATTCTAGAAACATTTAGTATGCAAAAAAAAACTAAGATGACCAAAGCAATCAGATACAAGTGGAGCAAAATGTTAATCTTGAGTCATGTGGTTAAACGGTGGAAAATAAACCGCTACCTAGTGCAGATCATTTTAGAGGAATCTTTGAGGAGTTGGTGGAATGAGGAGACTTGTGCATTTTTTTTTTCTGAGCGGCAACATGAAATCAAGATCAGATGAAATGGGGTTGTGGGTCCTTTGGTGATAATTGAATATCTGGGCAGGGTGGCTGGGATTACTAAAGTGCAGGAGAATAGGGAGGTAGCCTAGGAGGGAAGGATCTCCAAGAGTGAACCAGCTGCTGAGTTCACCAAGGTGCCTTAGTCCTCTACTGGGACAGGAGCTCAGATGCTGTCCTGTTCTCCTGTGGAGAGGGGCACTTTTAAGAAGAGCATTTATTTTAGAAAAAATGGACCATTTTAAACTACATGTACACACACGTACACTGTTTCTGTCACACACACACATGCACATTCACACACACACACACACACACACACACACACACACACACACACACACACAGAGACATTCTGAAATATGGGAACAGCACAATCTGATTGGACTTTTTCTTTTTAAGGAAATTGTAATTTCCAGGCCCCAACCCTTCTGCTGGCTTATTTCAGAAGAAACAAAGAAATGTTTAGTGTATTCTTCAAGGTAGCTGCTGGCATCTTGCACATGTTCTCAGAGTTTCTCAACTTTCAACCTTAATCACCCCCCTGGCCATTCCAGAAGTTTTCTTTACACATGATCAATACGAAACTCCCTCATACTACTTGGTGGCATCTGTAAGAGTTATTTTATTCCACTTTTAGGTGTGGATCCTTTTGAATGGCAGCTTTCACATTCTGTAGAAATAAAAACCTCAGCCAAAGAAAATGTTTGAAATGTGTGTTTCTTATTGCAGACATGTCAATAGCAAATTCCTTCTGCTTTGTTGTTCAAGGCTGCCTTTGTTGTTACTGTGTGCCAATTGTGGAAGAGAACAATGACTCCAAGACATGGAGACCTGTCCACATCTCAATGGACAGGTCTTACACTCAACTAACACATTTTTCTCACTCATTTTTAGGGGTATAGTATGTGCTCATGTTTGTGTGAGTATTCATATATATGGGTGCAAGTATGTGTTTGAGCGTACATGCACATGTGTGCTCATGTTCATTGAAGCCCAAAATTGACATCAGAAGACTTCCTCACTCACTTTATTTATTGAGGCAGGGTCTTTTTCTGAATGCAAAGCTCCTGGTTTCTGTTAGCTTTACTATCTCGATAGCTCTGAAATCTCTTGTTTGTGCCTTCTTAGTTACCACTCAGTTATAGTTACAAGTGGCTGCCATGTCTATCTGGCATTTATGAGGATGCTGAGATCGGGACTCATGGAGCCATTTTCTCACCAGTTTTGCTGGAATTTTCATAACAAATAAATGTTAATTAAAATTGCAAATCAATTTTACTTTGTTGAAATTTTTAAGATTTATGAATTTATATATGGATCAGTGTTTTGTTTATGTGTATGTTCATCATATGTGTCTAATGCCCAGCTGCCAGAAGAAGGAGTCTGATCACCTGGAACTGGAGTTTCATATAGTTGTGAGCTGCCTTGTGGGTATTGGGAACTGAACCTTGGTTCTTTGCAAGAACAACAAATACTCTTAACAGCTGAGTCATCTCTCCAGCTGAAGTCATTGACATTTAAAATCAACACTCACTAGTACTATAGAGGCAAACAAATGTGCAATAGTGGGTGTACGGGAGTGTAGGTTATTCAAAGTTGAACCAAGTCTCTGAGATGCAAATGGAAAGTTAAAGAGAAATCTTTCCTGTGTCTCAGAAGTGAGTCAACTGGCATATTAGAGTTGCAAGTCTGCATTGCATAATTTAGTTATTTAAATGACAAAATACTTTTCTTTTTATAATTCATTTATTATGGCATCTGTCCTTTCCAACTGTGAACTCCAGCGGTTCTTGCTATATTTTTATGAGTTGTAAAATTTTCACTGTCTAACTTTAGAATGTTGCCATCATTCTGAAAGGACTCTCCAATGGCACTCCACACCAATTGTTTCTCTCCTTTCGTGTTCTGACCACTGAGGAGATACCATCTCTGTGGCTTGGTGGATAAAATACACATTGTCTGCAAGTCTCCAGAACCCATGTACATCTGTCTGGAGTTGTGTAGATTGGAGCTGTAATCCCTGTGTTCCTAAGGGATACCAGGTGAAATGGGAGGTGAAGACAGGAGAACTTCCTAGAAGCTACGAGCCTGGATAGGCTGGTGTACAGGAAGAGATGGAACCTATTTTAAACATTGTGAAAACTCAGGGACCTATACTTAAGGTCCCTGCTCTACACACACCATGGCATGAACACGCATGCACACACACACTGGAGCAAAGGTGCCCACTTGAGCATCTGAAATTTCAGTGTGCAATCCCATGATATTCTTAATGATAAAAGTCTGAATCTTACACACCAAAAAGGAAGAGAATCTGATGAATATAACGTAGCTCATCATTTTAAACTTATTTCTGTTCTTTCAGAAATCCTGCATCCATCCCCTTGTGTCTTCTAACTGTGTTTTCTGTTGGCTAGAACGAATGGCTCATACATAGCTTTGGGCTCCTGAACTACCCATTCCCTCTATCCTAAGTAATTGCTTTTGTTCCTATAATCATTACAAGCAACCTGAACATTTATGCATCTGCTTATTATCATAAAGAAGAGCCTTTCATTAGCATTTATCACATTTTACTTCACAAAATCATTCTGCATTTATAATCACCATTTTTGGCTCAGAGCCCTCTTCTCCTATCACCCTTTTTGGAAGCCACTATCGTATCTACAGTAACTCCTGGGCTAACTTTTTCTTACTCATTAGGGAACAATGATTCAAGATACTATCTCTAATCTTTTCCTTTCTCCCTCTCATTGTATCTAACCCATTTGCTCTGTGCAATGCTTTTCTTCCTCTGGAATGAGCATGGAATGAGCAATTTTAGTGGGAAGCTGCCTTCTATTCCAAGGTTCCCATTTCAAACTGTTCCATGTACCTACCCTCCTGAAGCATCTTTCAATGTGCATCCAGCAGTACTTAGCACACTCATTCCATCAAATAGCTTCCTGTCTCCAACTGCCACTTTCAGCTAATGGACCAAACCAGGAGCTATCATATGGTTGAAAATCTGGAATATTCTATTTATCTCTCACCTCCTTCACATTCCTTATGTAGTTTGCCAAGACTGAGAAATTGTGCTTTTCCAACATCTTCCCATCCTTCTTGTGTTTGTCCCCTATAATTCTATCATGCTGAAGTCAGGTAGACATTATTCAGTCATTTGCATTGTCCAGCCTCTTACTTCCCTGGGAATAGAGCAAGTTGCCTTTTCTAATTTAAATTTAAATGAATCTTAATTTTTAAATATTAAAGGCCACATTTGTTTGCCTAATATTGCTTTCTTTAAAAAGTCTCAGTTCTGCTCATTTTCCATGCCTGCTTGGCCAAAGCAGGTTACTCTGCGTTCTCTCTCAAATGCCCTCTTTAGGCTGTGTGATAATTCACCATCTTCACCAAATATTTAATGCTTTTCTTTCTCATATCCCTGTTGGACATAAAACATTTACCATCGAATCTTTGAAGTTATTCTTTTCTTCTTTCCTTAATTGTGAAGTTTTATTTATTTTTGTTTTATATATGTTAGTGTTTTGCCTGAATGCATGTCTGTGCATTATGTATGAGCCTAATAAACATGGAGATAGGAAGAGGATGTCCAGGGTCCCAGACATGGAGTTACACATGGTGGTGAGTCACCCTTACAGGCCCTCCACACGAACAAGTGTTCTTATCCCCCGAGCTATCTCTGCAGCCTCATATTTTAATGTTTCTTAACCTCTTTGGATTCTATAACATCTCTGGCACAATGCTCATTTAGTCATTTCTCAGTCTTATTTCCCTTTAGAAAGGTGGAAAGGGCCTGTGTGTTTGATCACCCACAAGCTTCTGTCCTACTGTGTATATTTTTTGTAGTTATTACTGTGAGTGTCAAATTACACAAATAGTGATCATTTAAATAGTATCAAACACATCTTTGTTTACATGAATTTAGAGATGGCAGTGAATAATATATTTCATAAAACTTTTTTAAAAAACCCAGATTCTTCCACATTCTTCCTCAATAGTGAATGGCTTTGGAAAACAAAATGAGCTTTTGTGATCTGGGGACCAAAAAGAAAGATGGACTGAAGAAGAAGAAGAGGGATGGCACATGTATGCTGTTTCTCCAGGTAAGACTCCTGGAAAGGAAAAAAATACCCTTCATTTTGTCTTCCATGTTTGAATCACATGTCCTTACCTGGCTATAAGAGATATTGAAAAAATATATTTCTTAAATAAATTATGTGTGATAATTCATAGTAAAAACATATCCAGATAAAAATTATTACTATGGAATAAAGAAAAACAAAAACCAAGGTACAAGCTGGTGGCAATAGGGAGGTCACTCTTGATAGCCAGATCTTAGCAGAGCATCACTGTGGGTCTGAGAGAGGCCATGTAAGTGTAGTGTAGAGGTGGAGTGAGCAGAGCATCACTGTGGGTCTGCTAGAGGCCATGCATGTGTGGTGCAGGGCTGGCATGAGCAGAGTACCACTGTAGGTATGAGAGGTCATGCTGCTGTGTAGTACAGGGCTGGTGTGAGCAGAGCATCATTGTAGATCTGCCAGAAGCCATGCATGTGCAGTGCAGGGCTGGTGTGAGCAGAGCATCACTGTGAATCTGAAAGGCCATGCTGCAGTGGTGCAGGGGTGGCGTGAACAGAGCATCACTGTGAGTCTGAAAGGCCATGCTGCAGTGGTACAGGGGTGGCGTGAGCAGAGCATCACTGTGAGTCTGAAAGGCCATGCTGCAGTGGTGCAGGGGTGGCATGAGCAGTACATTTTTCACTGACTCTTACTATAATCATATAAAACCTATAAAATATTGTTTATCAGAAAATTTAGTAATAAATGAGGAGTCTCTGCTTTCCTCTGGAACAGATGAAAATGAAAGCCATGGAATAAATGAATAAAGGACAATAAAGGTTGGGGGATGGTCACATGATGGCTGAAGCCATTTTCCAAGAGAATATATTTAGACTCTTATTAATTAATTAATTAATTAATTAATTCTTTTATTTATTTTTACTTAGTCAATCTGTGCTTAGTAATACCACTGAATTTTTCTGGGTTAGTGCTTACTGTTATTAACTTTGGAGAAAGAAAATATTCTAAATCAGTTTCTAAATAAATATTACTTTACTAGGGTCATAGTGAAGTTGTTTTATTAAAGGAAGGACTTTGTGTTGGGTGTATGTGTGCAGGGTTTCACTATGTAGCCCTGGATGTTCTGGAATTTACTATGTACATCAGGATGATTTTAAATTCACAGAGATCCTCCTGCAATACTATGTCTGGATTAAGAGATTTTTGAAAATTTATTTATTTCTACTTATTCATTTTACATCCAGTCCACTGCCCCACTTCCAGTCACCCCTTTTCACAATCTTTCCACATCCTTCTTTCTCTTTTCCTCTGAATAAGTGAAGGACCCTCTAGGGATCATCCCACCCTGACACATCAAGTCTTTTTGAGACTAGGCAAATCCTATACCATTGAGGGCAGACAAGGCAATCCAGATAGAAGAACACTCCCTGTGTACAGGAAACAGCTTTTTGAAATAGCTCCTGCTCCAGGTGTTCAGGACAGACATGAAGAACAAGCTGCACGTCTGCTATATATGTGTGGTCATGGCTAAGTCCAACCTGTGTATGTTCTTTGGTTGGTGGCTCAGAGTCTGAGAGCCCCCAGGTAGGTGACACTGTTGGTCTTCCTATGGAGTTTCTATCCCCTTCAGGGCCTGCAATGTATCACCCTATTCTTCCATAAGAGTCCCCAAGCTCCATTCACTGTTTAGCTGTGGGTACATGTATCTGTCTAAGTCAGCTGCTAGGTGGAGCCTCTCAGAGGGCAGCCATGTTAGACTCCTGTATGCAAGCATAAAGAGTGTCATTAATAGTGTCTGAGATTGGTGCTTGCCAATGGGGTGGGTCTCAAGTTTAGCTTACTATTGGTTGGCCATTCCCTCAGTCTCTGCTCCATTTCCTATTCCTACATTTCTAGTAGACAGGATAAAATTTAGGTTGAAACTTTGGTGTGTAGGTTGGTGTCCTTATAGCTCCATTGCAGTTCCTACCTGGCTACAGGTTCCATTTTTCCCATTCTGTGGGTCATAGATAAGGACATCCCCATTGATTATTGGGTGCTTCCTTTATTTCAGGTCTCTATCTTATCCTGGAGATGCCCCTCACCTCTTCACCTCTGTCAGCTGCAGATTTCTATGCATTTTCATGGCCATCACTCATGTCCTTCCCCACATGTGATTCTGAATCCATCCCCTTTCCCCTCTGTATCCCCTCTTTCTCCCAGGTCCCTACCTCTATCTGCCTCTTATGACTATTTTACCCTCCTTCTAAGTGAGAGTGAAGCATCCTCACTTCTGTCTTCTTCTGGTTTAGCTTCCTTGAGTCTGTGGGGTATAGTATGAATATCCTGTATTTTATGGCTAATACACACTTATAAATGAGTATATATCATCATGCATATACTTTTGGGACTGGGTTACCTCACTCAGAATATTTTCAAGATCCATTCAGGTATTTTTTTTAAAGGAAGGATATGATATTTTGAAAGTTGGACAATAATTGCTCCATTTACAGGTACTCAACACATAACTATTTTAGCTATATCAACATGAAATACAAATCTTTTTAAAAAGGTGCTTGTGATTCTACTAAAGAAATTGTACATTTTCCCCAAAACTCCCTTTAATTATATAATTTGCCCAAGTTTATCTCTCCTGCTTTTGGTGTTAAACAAGTGTTAGAACAGTTAATAACTTTTAAATACTGTCCTAATTTTTGTTCCTACAGAAATTAAAAATCTTAAAATGCATTTTTTATTATTCTACCTTAGATATTTTCATTATTCAAAAAATCAACAAAAGCAAGTCTGAAGAGATGAATCTATTTGCCCACCTTACTTTTTTCAACAAAGGCATTAATTACTTGGGGTTTTATTTGAATAACTTACCATTCTGGTAAAATAAATAGGACCTTCTCACTAATAGAAAAGGGAGCATATATTTTCTACTTTATTTGTCCTTTGGAGCAGGTGGAGCTGTTCTGAGCAGCCTGTTATCCTATGGGGACCTGGGTTCTACTCCTATCTTTTCCCCCATCTTAGTTATATCTGCTGAGCCTGAACCATACAGGTAAACTTCCATTCCTCAAACCATCCTCACTGTTGGCTGAGTCTTCTGGACAGGCCAAGATACTCTGAGCAGCCTCCTATAACAGGCAAAACTCCATTCAAGTGTTACCTCTCTGTCCACCTTCATCAGATCTGCAACTTATGAATCACACAAAACCTGCAAATCCTTAACCATGTAGACCTGTAGATCTGGAACCATACAACCCAAGGATATTCATCAGAGGCACCAAAGTTAATCCCCAGCCTAATACCTACTACAACAAGAACATTTGGGCATCAAAGCCATTCATATGGCTAAAGTCCCTTGAAAGAACACAATCAGCAAAAGCCAGAGTGGCATGATACCTTCAGAGCACAACTACCCTACAGCAGCAAGCCCTGGGTATCCTAACATAACCAAAGAGCAATAAAATGATCTAAAATTCAATCATGTAAGAGGATTGGGGTCTTAAAATAGGAAATGAATAAACCACTAAAAATACAGAAAATTAGTCAAATAGGTAGAGGTCTTTAAAGAAGAAACAAGTGAATTCCTTAAAAATATATAGAAAAAATATAATTAAACAGGTAAAGGAAATAAATAAACAGTGCAAGACCTGGAAGTGGAAATAGAAGCACTAAAGCAAATACAAACTGAGGGAATCCTGGGGATAAAAAACCCAGGGAAGGGAACAGGAAAAACAGATGTAAGCATCACCAACACAATATAGAACATGGAAGAGAGAATCTCAGGTGTAGAAGATACAATAGAAGAAAGTGATACATCAGTCAAAGATAATGTTTAATCTATAATATTCCTGACACAAAATATCTAGGAAATCTAGGATACCATAAAAAGACCTAACCTAAGAATAATAGGAATAGAAGGTGACAAGTTTTACCGCCAAAGCCCAGAAAATATTTTTAACACAATCATAAAAGAAAACTTTACCAAGCTAAAGAAATGCCTATAAATGGGGGAGGGGGAGCTTATAACACACCAGTTAGATTTGACCAGAAAAGAAAATCCTTTTGCCACATTTTAATCAAAACACAAAAAGTATACAGAACAAAAAAAAAAAAGAATATTAGAAGCAGCAATGGATATGACAGGTAACACACAAAGATAGACCTATTAGAATTACATCTGACTTTTCAATAGAGACTCTAAAAGCTAGATAGACCTGGACCATCTTGAAACCTCCAAAAAAAAAAAAAAAAAAAAAAAAAAAAAAAAAAAAACCAACAACTGAACAACTGATGCCAACTTAGACTACAGTACCTAGCAAAACTCTCAGTACCCGTAGATGGAGAAAACAAATACATTTTAAGACAAATCCAAATTCAAACAACATCTATACAAATATTCAGCCCTACAGAAAATACTAGAAAGAAAATTTCAACCCAAGGAAACATTCAAGAAAACACAGAAAATAAGTAATTCAATACCAGCAAACACAAGGGAAGCAAATACATACACACATACATACACCACCACCACCAACAACAACAACAACAAGATCAAAATAGTAGGAATTAGCAATCATGGGTCATTAATATCCCTCTGTTCCGTGCCCCTTCCGAGTCCCCTTTGCCTGCAAAAGAGACACGTGAGGCAGTGTTCTGGTAGTTACTACAATGAGGCTTTATTCTTGTATCAGCAGAAGCGGAAGACCCTAGGCCCGGGAAAGGCACTGCTATATGTACCCTAGAATGGTGTGTTCATTTCTGATTGGCTGTTCACTCATCACCCCATATTACGCCCCACGATGGGCAGTGGCTTGGCGCGCTTTTGCCTTTTGCACCTGCGCAGTTAGTTGTTTACTTGTGGGAGCACAGGATGCCCGCGCCATCTTGTAATGGCGAATGTTGTCACGCTCACCGAGGCTCCTAACATCCCTCAACTTCAATGAACTCAATTCCACAGTAAAAAGACAAGGGCTAACAGAATGGATGCAAAAACATGGTCCATCATTTTGCTTCATACAAGAAACACACCTCCACTTATCATTGCAACCCAGACTCCAACACCAGAAGGAATTTTGTATGAACACAGCAGTTGAGCAGGCCTATAAAATAAGAAGTACACAGCCATCACACTCTCCAAAAATTCAGAGATGAAACAGAAACCAAAGAAGAAAACCCCCAAAAGACATACCCAGAAATCAGCACCTAGACCTATAATCATCCCAAACCTAGATGCTTATATACCAGCATTAAGAACACACTAGTAGCTTAAGCAATATGTCTTCACGAGAGCCCAGCTATCTCACTAATCAAGTCCCAAATATTCTAACATAGCTGAAGCATAAGAAAAATATCTTAGCTCTTACTTCCTCTTACTCTCCTAATCTCTTGCTCTCTTGCTTCTAGCTTCTCTCTGTCCCCTCTCCCCTCTCTTCCCTTCCGCCTCTCTCCATGTGGTCATGGCCAGCCTCTACTTCTCTTCTCCCTCTCTCTTCTTCCGTCTTCTTTCATCTTCTTTACCCCACCTTTGCCCTATCTCCTAAATAAACTTCCCCTCCTCTTGAAAAAAAAAAAAGAAAAATATCTTAAAAACAACTATATAAAGATGATAGAAGTCCTTTAAGAGGAAATGAATAAATTCTTTTTAAAAATCCAGGAAAACACAAACAACAATTAGAGGAAATGAAGAGATCCCTTAAGGAAAACCAAGAAAATATAAACACACAGTTGAAGAAAACAAATAAAACTGTTCAAGACCTGAAAGCACAAAAAAAAAATAACAAATTGAGGGAATTATGGAAATGAAGAATTTAGGAACTTGAACATGAACTACAGAGGAAAGCTCCACCAACAGAATATAAAAGATGAAAGAAAGAATTTCAAACACTGAAGATGCAGTCGAAGAAATGTATACATGAATCAAAGAAAATGTTAGGTGTAAAACACTCCTGACACAAAACATTCAGGAAATCTGTGACACTATAAAAAGAGCAAACCCCCCAAAAATTTGCAATATAGGAAGGAGAATAATCCTGGTTCAAAGGCCCAGAAAATATTTTCAAGAAAATCATAAAGAAAATTTTCTTAACCTAAAGAAGGAAATGCCTATAAATGTACCAGAAGCTTCCAGAACATCAAATAGACAAGAAAAGAAAGATTGATCACTACTTAATAATCAAAACACTAAACATCCAGAACAAACAAAGAATAGTAAAAGCTGCAAAATAAAAAGACCAAGTTCATGAAGACGGGCTTATTAGAATTACAGCTGATTTCTCAATTAAGATTCTAAAAGCCAGAAGGATCTGGACAAATATCTTTCAGATTCTAAGAGACAATAAATGATAGTCTAGACTATTATACTAAATATCATTTTCTGTTACCATAAATGGGAAAGCAAGATATTCCATAATAATTAAACAGTATCTATAAATCCAATCACACAGAGGTGCTAGAAGAAAAAACTCCAACTTAAGGAAGTTAAATAATCTTAAACCAGCAAAAAGAAAAGTTCTCTCTCTCTCTCTCTCTCTCTCTCTCTCTCTCTCTCTCTCTCTCTCTCTCCATACCACCTCCAATAACAACAACATAAATAAAAATTCCAATAAAATATGAATCAACAGTTATTGGTTATTGACATCTCTTAATATCAGTGGACTCAATTGCTCAATAAAAATACAAAGACAAACAGGATGTATTAAAGAACAAGATCTACCTTTCTATTGCATCCAAGAAACACACCTCAACTTCAAGGATAAACATTAACTTGCTGTTAAATGTTACGAAAAACTATTTTACCCACATTAGTCTAAAAAAAAAACATGTCGGTGTACTTATTTTAATGTTCAAAAATTATAGATACCTAGGAAATGCAGAAAATTATAAGGACATACTTTACAAATCAAATTTTTATTCCCCTAAATTAGAAAAATCTAATAGAAATGGATAATTCTCTCAATAACCTTGGCCTTACCAAAGTTATACCAAAATCATTAAAACAATTTAAATAGACATTTAATACCTAGTGAAATAGAAACACTCATTAAAAGTCTCCCAACCAAAGAAGGGAGGAGGAACAGATGACAATAGAATATAATTCTACCAGACAATCAAAGAAGAGTTATTGCTAATACTCCTCAAATTATTCCACAAAATAGAAACTGAAAGTACAGTTTCCAATTAATTTTATGAGGTCACAGTTACCCAAACGACATGAAGATTCAACAAAGAAAGAGAATTACCAAATAATTTCCCTTATGAATACAGATGCAAAAATACTCAATAAAATGTCTGTAAACAGAAGACAAGAACACATCCAAAAGATCATCCACCATGATAAAGTAGGCTTTACCCTAAAGATGCAGGGATAATTTAATATATGAAAATCAATAAATATAATCTCTCATATAAACAACCTGAAAGAAAAAAACACCAAACTATCTTACTAGATGCAGAAAAGGCCTTTGACAAATCGAATAATCTTTCATGATAAAAAATTTAGAAGAGATTATGGATACAAGGGGCATATTTAAATGTGCCCTTCCCCCAGGTCCAAGCAGGCCTGAGAGTCATTTACCACAGTAGACCAAACAACAGGACATGGGATGCATTGCATTGCTGGCCTTGGCGCCCTACAGTCTACAACAGGAGGTAAGAAGAATGACCCAACTGATAAGCTTGCCTTGACACCTTCGAGCTACTATCTCCTCACCCAGCCCCTGGGCTGAACCAAGAAGAGACTCTGGGGGGTGTGGCTTCCCCTTTATATGTGAAAGCAAAATATTAAACTTTGGGCCTTGATCATAATACGTTGTCTTAGCCCCATGCTTCTCTCACCCTCCATTCCCCTTTCATTCCCAGTCTTCCTCTCAGGTGAACCCAGTTTCCATAGCTGCTGGTGGCTACAGTATGGCGCCTAAACCATGGAGCCTGAGAACAGAAGAGCAGCTGAGGAACACTATCTTGGTGGAGCTCCAGGGAAAATGGAAGAAAAAGCAGAGTATCCAGAGCACTTGGTGAACAATGAACAGCACTGATGCTAGTTAAGTTATGGCTGTGTTTGCAGGAAGTGTGTTTCAGTGGGATACGGGTCTAGATTGAGTGAGCATTGACCCAATGCAAGCTCATCTAGGAGATGACAGTGATTTGGGGATAGGAGAATATTCGGCATTCGCCCACAGCCAAAGAGCTGCCTCAGGTGAGAGGAGCAGGGTTAAAAAGAATTGGAAAATTAAAAAAGGCAGAGCAGTGAGTAGTATCCATAATTCTGCCTTCTTTGTTTGTTTGTCCTTGGTGTGCCAATATCCTCATGTATCAATTGTCTGTTTTTTGTTTCGGTGTCTAAATGATCGGTGTTCTATGTTTTGTGGTGTTCTATGTTTGATGTTCAAAAGATTATTAAAATTGCTTGATCCAACTCTTGGTCTAGTTCAATTTGGTTTCAAATGCAGTTTTAATATGCAGAACAGCCGCTGATAAGTTTTCTTAACACCTGTAGCTAAGAGTTGAGCTGAGCTGGAAAAGCCTTTCTAAAAGTTGATTGTCCATATAAACTGCTTTTAAAGGGACCAGCAGGATTTTTGGATTCTATAAGGAAGCTAAGAGTTGTTTGGCCTAGAAAAATCTCTGTGACGAGGTGCTTTTATCTTGAAATTACAGTTAAAAAAAGCAAGAAAAAAAGGTTTTTTTGGTCTAAATACATAAGATGTATTATAACTTCATTTTTGTTTCTGATTGGTTTTAAGTTATAAATATGTTCTGCATGTCTTGGTTATAGATTATGGGCCTATAAGTTATTGGATAAGAGTAAAAATTTACAACCTTGGTAACAAAAAGTTGGCTTAAGATTGGTAACTCAGGGTTGGAGTCATTCAGAGACCAGATGTGTGAAGATAAGATTTAAAAACAATGCCTCTTTAATGAAATATTAAAAGCTGCACTATCATGCATTTATATATAAGAACTACAAACAAAACCTTGTAACATAAAGGTAATTACTTGGTGTTGATTTTAGAGAAAATAGATAGCTTAAAAATTGGTTATATTTCTCAAAATAATGGTTACACTCTAATGTTGCAAAAGAAGCTTAAAAATATAGTTAAACTGCCAATATTCCATTGGCTACAGTTGGCAGTTCAATTGTGAGTTTAAGATTTTTTTATTTGCCCATGTTTATAGAAAAAAGATACAGCACATAGAATAAAATTAAAGTTTTAAAAAAATTGCAGTGCAGTACAGGCCTCAGAAAACAGACCGAGATTTGAATTAAGACAATGCATACTGAGCTCAGCAGAAGCTTAGGTTAGGAACATTCTTTTTGTCCTGGGTCTTCATGACCAGCTCCTAGAAAGGTGTTTTCCAAAATTTGTTTTTTGCCTTGATTGTTTCTTGTGTGGGAGGAGGGGTAAATCTAAGACCCAAAGACATTCACAAGAAAGAGTTTATGGGCCAGGAGTTATAACTGTACCTGCTGACAAAAAAAAAAAAAAAAAAAAAAAAAAAAAATTCAATTGTTTTGATTCCTTTGCATCTACTTCCTTCCAAATTAGTTAATAATAAAAATGAGATGCTTTTGGTTTCTCTAATGTATCTTAGACTCAACCCATTACTAACAAGAGACCTAATCTTAAGTTATGTAACAATATTTAGAGGACAAGGTTGCCTTCAGCTTGGCTTTTATCTGATACTCTCACTAAGCTAAAAAGATTGGTTATTGAATTAATTCAAAACAAAGTTCAAACTTAAGATTTATACAGCCTGACTTGCCTACTCCAGCTGCCATTCCAGTAAATACATATAGAATTATTATAGATCTAGAAGATGTTTTTATACCATTCCTTTACATTTCTGGTAAAGGTGGGAGGTTTGCATTCAGTGAATTTGTTCATAAATTTTTGAAAGCCCATGAAGCGATATTGTTAGAAATGTTTGCCTCAAAGAATGGTTAATTGCATATATATATGTATTGTTTATACTTTAACACTAAAAATTGAGTTTGAATCTTTTAGTATATTATTCATTGTATGATATTTTATTAGCTGATTTCTCTTTTCTGTAAGCCTTTGCTCCAATATAATGAGCTTTAAATTTTTTGGAGTACTTGTTATTCCAGAAAAGATTCAAAGGTAATATCTTTTCAATATTTGAGACCTCAGTTATATCCTAAACAGATTGTGGCACAAAAAATTCCAATAAAAATAGATAGTTGGGGCTAGAGAGATGGCTCAGCCAGCCTTTAAAGGCTAGACTCATAACTAAAAATGGTTAAGAGTTAAATTCCCAGCAACCACATGGTGACTTACAACCATTTGTGGTGGGATCTAGTGCCCTCTTCTGGCTTGCAAGTATACATGAAAAAAAAATGGTTTGCTTTAAATTTGATTTGCGTTTAATGATTTTCAAATGTTGTTAAAAGATATTAATTGGCTAAAACCTTATCTTAAGCTTACCATAGGAGAATTTGAACCTCTGTTTGATATTCTCAAGGGAGATGCAAGTCCTAATTCCCCTTGACAATTAACTAATAAAGAGAGATAGCTTTGCTGAAAATAGAGTAAGCTGTTAGTTATCAACAGATAAATTATATAGACTATGATAAACTGTTGGCTGTTTGTGTTATTACTACTCATATGCCCACAGCAGCCCTTTGGTAAAAGAAACCATTAATGTGGATTTATCTTTCTTCATCTACAAATAAAGTTTAAACATCCTATTATAAAATTATTATTGTGTTAACACAAGATTATAAGATAGAATACTAAAAGCATTTTGGATAAAAGGTTTATTCCTTATTCCAAATAGCAATTAAATTGGTTATTAAAAATAATGATATTTGGCCTATTACATGGCAAAATTTTTAGACAAATTTGATGATCATTATCCAAAAGACAAGTTGTTACAGTTTTTCTCTATGCATGCTTTTATATTTCCTAAAATTTACTATGCATGTATCCCATAGAAAAGATGTTTGCTATATTTACTATATTTACAGATGCCTCATCTATTAAAAAGGCAGTATATGTAATTAAATTATGTGTTTCTTTTCTTAAATTTCGCCAGCTTCAACACAAATAATTAAAATTATGTGTTGTAGCCACTGTTTGAAATGCTAAAAAATCAAGCTTTCAACTTGTATACTCATAGCCAGTTTGTGGCTCATGATTTATAATTGCTTAAAATTGTTCCTTTTTTAGATATAGCTAATTCTCAAATTTTATTTATAAAAATACATCTTAATTTAAGGAACATGTATTGTTTCTTAACTTTATAAGACATTTAAAAGCTCATTAGACTGCCTGAACCCCAGGACAATGCCAGAACAAATTTATATACTAGGCACATTGTAGGCCTTTCAGAAATAATTGGCCATACAATCTTATTCTTTGCAACATCAAAAGAGTTACAGCTTAAGACAACAATTTGGCATTTCTAAAAAGTATGCAAGTTAAATTGCAAAAACTTGTTCTTAATATCTTCAATTTTTTCATAATGATGTTAAGCCTTGAGGACTTATATGTAATCAATTTTGACAAATAGATGTTACTCATTTTTGATTTTAAAAAATTAAAATATGTACATGTGACTTGACATCTTTTAGTCTTTCTAGCTGCAACTACTTTAACAAGAGAAGCAACTAAAAATATAATTAGTTATTGCTTATGTTATTTCTCTGTGCTTGGTGTTCCATATCACACTAAGATAGGTAATGGAGCTGGCTATTACAGTTATTTGATTACAGTCAAACATTTGAGATGTTTTGTTGACAATTTAATATTACTGATATTTTCTTATTATCCTTAAAGACAAAAATTGTAAAAGAGAGATTATGAAACATTTAAATAATATCTTCCTAACTCTCTAAATATGGGAAAAACAGCTAATGGTGCTTCTTCCCTGGTTTTACAAAAAACTCTTAGAAAATTGGCTTTTTTTTTTAAACTAGAAAGAGGGTATTATACTCCCCAAGGTCACCAAAAGCACATCTTGCTTTTGTCTTGTTTTAAATTTTATGCAAACTGATGCTAAAGGTCAGTCTGCAGCAGATCACCACTGGCATCTAGTTACTTCTAGCTCATTTGCCAGGGTCTTGTGGAGAGACCCCTTAACTAATACTTGATGTGGTCCTGATCGTGTTTTAATTTGGGGTCATGGGTCAGTCTACATTTTTCAGAAAAAGAGAATGAAGCCTGATGGCTGCCTAAAGATTGGTCTGTCAAGTGGACATAGATCTTGAGCCTAATAATTATGATTCTAATGATAAAGATGGCTCAAAATCTTTATCAACCAGCTGATTTAACTTGGCATATAATCTCCACTCTTACTGGAGAGTGTTTTTTATCATTACTTAAAGCTACCCACCATATATCTGGTGGCCACACTTTGTGTCTGATCCCTGCTAATTAGCAGTTGGATTAGATACTAAAATACTTCCACTTCCAACCTTTGAACCTTGTATTTTAAGCAGGTTGATTACCCTCACACAGGATCACTTTCAGCAAAATCAGCTATTCATCATGGCAGTTACACATCGCTGTGAAGAATTGCATCTAGTGCATGCCCACAGGTCCTTTGGTCTGAATGTAGTCTTGGTCTAAAAAGTGTGCCAATGATGGCTGGTTAGTCAATGATGGGTAAGTGTTTTGAGATCCTATAAACCTAAGATAGAGGCATACATCAATATGCTATGTATGTTTTCCTCAAAGAAGGGTAATATAGGAGTAATATAAATGCCAACCTAAGCCAGGCACGGTTGCCTGGCCACTCGAGACCCTAGATGGGATGAAATATTGTGCCTCATCCAGATATTGGCACTGCCATCTTAAAAAATTAAGGAGGGAACTGTGCCCTTCCCCCAGGCCCAAGCAGGCCTGAGAGTCATTTACCACAGTAGACCAAACAACAGGACATGGGATGCATTGCATTGCCTGCCTTGGTGCCCTGCAATCTACTATAGGAGCTAAGAAGAATGGACCACCTGCTGAGCTTGCCTTGACACCTTCAGGCTACTATTTCCTCACCCAGCCCCTGGGCTGAATGAGAAGAGACTCAGTGGGGTGTGGCTTCTCCTTTATATGTGAAAGCAAAATATTAAACTTCGGGCCTTGATCAGAATACATTGTCTTGGCCCCATGCTTCTCTCGCCCTCCATTCCCCTTTCATTCCCAGTCTTGGAACCCGGTTCCTGTAGCCGCTGGCAGCTACATGTAAACATAAAAAGAGCAATTTACACTGTATATAGGTGACATCAAGTTAAATGTAAAAACACTAAAAGCAATTCTATTAAAATCAGGAAAAGGACAAAATTATACACTCTCTCCATATCTGTTCTATATAGTACTTGAGGTTTGAACAGGAACAATAAGACAACTAAAAGAGATCTAGTGGACATAAACTGGAAAAGAAGAAATCAAAGCGTCTTTATTTGAAAGATGATATGATAGTATACATAATTGACCCTAAAATTTCTACCAGGAAACTCTTACAGCAGACAAACACTCCCAGTTAAGTGTCTGGAACATGATTTCATTCAAAAAAGCTCAGAAGGCCATCTAAATAAAAATGAAAAATAGACTGAGAAAGAAATCACAGAAACATGTTTCACAAATGCTCAAGTATTATAAAATTACATGGAGTAAATCTAACCAAAAGGGTGAAAGGCATGCATGATTTTTAAAAAGTCATCTTTAAAGAAAGCAATTGAAGAAGATACCAGAAGATATAAAGATCTCCCATGCTTATGGATAAGTAGGATTAACATATTTAAAATGGCTATCTGACCAAAGCAACCTACAAACTCAATACAATTCCCATCATAATTCCAAGAAAATTCTTCACAAAGCTTGAAAGGACAATCCCCCAATTTATATAGAAAATAACAAATAAATAAAACCTCAGGATAGTTAAACAATGCTGAATAATGAAGAAACTGCTGGAGGTATCACTCCTGATTTCAAGTTGTACTACAAAGCTATAATAATAAAAACTGCATGGTATATGCATAAAAATAGACATGTTGATTAATGAAAATGAATTAAGAACTCAGACATAAATCCACACACCCATGAGCACCTGATGTTTTTTATAACAATCTCAGAAATTTACAATTGGAAAAAGAAAGCATAGTAAATAAATAGTCCCCATCAAAGTGCATGTCTACCTGTAGAACACAAATAGATACATATTTATTACCCTACAAAAATTCAAAGTCTTTATAATAACATACAATGTTATTATACATTGTATTATACATACAATGAACTAAATCAAAGAGGCAATGGACAATAGTCTTGAACACATTGACACAGGAGTCAACTTCTTGAACAGAACACCAGTATCACAAGCACTCATATAAAAATTATTAAAAGAAACCTCATGAAACTAAAAAGTTTCTGTAAGGTAAAGGACATTGTCAATACGACAAAATAGCATCCTACAAAATGGAATTTTTTTTTTTTTTACCAACTTTATATCCATTAGAGGACTATTAACAAAAATATACAAAGAACTTATGAAACTTGGTATCCAAAAATCAAATAACCCAATTCAAAGTATAGTATAAATCTAAACAGAGAATTCTCAACAAAGGATCTCATATAGATGATAAACATTTAAAGGAATGTTTAATACCCTTAGCTATCAGGGATATACCAATCAAAACTTCTTTGAGATTCTATAATATACTTGTCAGAATGCATAAGGTCAATAACACAAATGACAGCTCATATTGGTGACGATATGGAGAAAAGAGAACATTCTTCCATTGCTGGTGGGAATGAAGACTTGTACAACCACTATGGAAATCAATAAGACATTTCCTCAGAAAAATGGAAATCAATATATCTCAGCTCCCAGTTGTACCACTCTTGGGTGTATACCCAAAAGACACTCCATTCTACCCTGTTCAGTGCAGTCTTACTAATAATAGTCAGAAACTAGAAAACAAAACTACATGCCTTCAAAAGAAGAATGAATAAACAAAATATGAACCATTCACACAATGGAGTATTACTCAACATCTTTTGAAAAATGACATCACGAAATTGGCAGGCAAATGGATAAAACTAGAAAAAAATACATTGAGTGAAATAACTAGAACCAGAAGGCAAATATGGTATATATTTGCTTATAAGGGGATATTAGCTGTTAAGTAAATGATAACTGTACTATAATCTGTAGAGCCAAAAATATCAGGTAAAGAGGAATGGGCTAGTCAAATACATACATAGAAAGACTGTCTCTTCATAAGAAGATGAAATAGAATAGATTCTATGTATCAACTGGAGGCAGTGGGTGATGATTACTGGAGGTATCAGGTTGTGGGTGGAATGGGATGAAGAAAGAGAGTGTGGGAAACCAACTGCAGATGAAAACTTTTGAAGTCTATGATGGTGATCTTAATAAGGATCCCTAGTAATGGAGAATACTGAGTCTCAACTGGCCATCTCTTTTAGCCAGGTAATGAGACTCATTCAGTAATGAGTCTCGGTTGCACTCAATCGAGTTGTTGGCCAAGGGGATCCCATCAAAATCAGTAAGCAATTCAAATTAATGCTAGACAAAAGATTGTTTTTCAGAAACTGGCAGAGGGCCCCATTGCTGAGGACAACATCCACACAACTCAGTGAACATGGAGAAGTTGAGCTGTTGACTACAGGGGGCCTTCACCCCTATGTTCCAGTGTCTTTAGTTGGGTAAAGTTATTCTGTGGGCTACTAAACAAGAAACAAGTGCACCACCCAACCTCAAACCCTTCGACTTATAGTCTATCTTACCTGAAAATTATGCTAGGGTAATGGCGGCACAGAACTTCTAGGAGTAGCCAACCAAAGTCTGATTTCAATTATGGCCCACTCCTACAAATGGAACCCATACCTGACACTGACTGGGTAACCAAGAATCAGAGAGTAGATAGTCCAAAGACCTAGGGTAAAATCAAACACAACTGTTTAAAACAACAAGTAAAACAGAAAAATCACAAACAACAATAAAATGATTCCTAATAATAGTCGGCTATACTTTTATATCAGTGCCTTATCTAGTCATCATCAGAGAGGCTTCTTCTGGCAGCAGATGGGAACAGCTAAACCGATTCACTGCTAGACATTATGTGGAGAGACAGAGAAAGTCTGGGAAGTCTCCATCAAATTTCTTCCCTCAGAGCCCAGGAGATCCTGCAGAAGAGGAGGTGAAAAGCAGGTAATAGAGGGGATGAAGGACACCAGGAGACCATGGTCCACTGAATCAACTAAGCAGGATTCCCATAAGCTCACAGAGACTGAAGCAGCAGCCACAGGGCACAGATAGTTCTCACTAGATTTTCTGTGTGTATTTCATAGCTTTTAGCTTAGTATTTTTATGGGACACCTGACTGTGAGAAAAAGCGGGTCTCTGACTCTTTTGCCTGCTTTTAGGATTCTTTTCTTCTGTTAGACTGCTACTTTCATCTTCAGTATGAAAGTTTTTGCCTCATCTAATATTTTATTTTGTCATGTTTGGTGGTATCTCTGGGAAGCCTGTTTTTTAATGGGATAAGGGGAGTAGATCTGGAGGGGTGGGTAGTGGGGAGGAAGTTGGAGGACTACAAAGAGGAGAAATTATAATCAAGATATATTGTGTGAGAAAAGAATCTATTAAAAATCTTTTTGCAATAAATAAATAAATAAATAAATAAATAAGTGTCTCCTTTAATGAACATAGAATCTACTTCAATAAAGTAATTGTATCAGGGAAAGTTTTAGAGAGTTTACACAATCAAAACTAAGAATTTCAACAGCAGCTCAGTAAGCTGAAAGAAATGGAAACTTTGCTTCTTAGTTCAAGAGACTGGAAGTCTCAGAATGAGGGAAGTCAATAGTGCAGCCCTTCTAAGGTTGAAGGCCTGGAGGCTCTACTGCAAGTCTTTGGTGCAAATTTTAATTCATATCTTGTTGTTGTGACTAAATACCTAGCAAAAGCAACTTAAGAGAAGAGGACTTTATTTCTAATTATGGTTTGAAAATAAATTTGTACATAATCTCAGAGAAATCATGGCAGCAGAAATGTAAAGCATAACTCATCTTGCATCCACAACTGGAAATTGCAAAAGTAACCATCATATTATGCAACCAGAATTTATCAGAATGTACACAAATACACTGGCAGAAACTTAGTACCCATTGAGAGAGCAATAACAAGACAGTGAAGAGAAGACAGCACATAAATCCACAGGTAAGTATCCTAGAAGGACACAGAGCCCTATTTCCACAAGAATATTTAAGACCAAAGCTTTAAGAATCAATGCTTCTCAAACACCCATATTGACCTCATTATCATCCATGAAAATCATGTTCTCTGTATACTCTCCTAACACTGTGTCCAGAACTATTTTCTCACAGCCAAGTGAAGAGAAACTTTATTAAAGTTTCATGATGACTTGGGTTCTGGAAGAATGTTAAACTGTAGATGGCCTAAGAGTCAACTAATAGAAGAGCTTTATTTGAACATCTTTTTGGCATGGATGCTATACAAATGACCATCTTCCTTTGAAAGTTAACAGAATTGAACTGTAGGTGAGTGTGCCTTTGTATAGATGATCTTCTTGAGGTTGCATTTTGGGGTTATGTAGCTAATGAAAGACTCTAGCTCTATGGTAAAGAACCAAAGGGTGATAGCCTCCTTCTGCATGCTAAGACATTATATGTCTTAGCATCATTGTTCAAACAGCTGCTTGTAAAATTTAAACAAGGATCAGCAGGAAGTCTTCCTCTTGATGTCATTGGATTTGAGCTGAAGGGTATCAGCCTTGTCCACAAATGTCCTCACAAGATTTGCAAATTGGTCACTTGTTTAATATCAAGAAGTCTGTGAGGAGGCTGATCATTTACAATCCTCACAATACCTATAAAATTTGGTGTTGGAAAAACACACAAAAAATTAAAATCTAGGGAGTCTAAACTTAATGCCATGCTGAAGAAGAAGTTAAAATTTCCAGGGTACATGCCTGAGCTTGGCCTTATACTTCATATATCATAGTGCCTAGCTATGCCCTGTGAAAAGAAAGCATTTTGGAGAACAGGAGAGCTTCAGAGAGAACTGTTGCATTCTCTTTCCAGAAGATGGTCTATATCCTCATCTTGATACTTGAAAGCATCCTTTATTTGTATTTTCTTTATAAATAGAAATTCACATAGACTGGGTGTGCTTTGAACTTTCTATGTAGCCAAGGATGAGCTTGAATTCCTGAGACTCATGCCTCCATATTGCCAAATATTAAGGTTATAGGTGCATTCCACCATGCCCTGTGTATGAGGTACTGGGCATAAAGGCTTCATGCATGCTAGGAAATACTGTGCAATATAAGCTATTTCCCAAGTTTCATCTATTTCTTTTACAGATCAAGGGAAGTACTTGAGTCTCTTACAAATGGAGTAGCTGAAGAACATGCTGTGACATTGTAAGAAAGGAGCCACTGCAGAGGTTGCCACTGCAGATGGGACTGCAGTGTGACACAGTGTCTTAGCTAAAGTTTTACTGCTATGAACAGACACCATGACCAAGGCAAGTCTTATAAGGACAACATTTAATTGGTGCTGGCTTACATGTTCAGAGGTTCAGTCCATTATCTCAAAGGCAGAAATATTGCAGCATCTAGGCAGGCATGGTGAAAAAAAAAAATTGAGAATTCTATATCTTTATCTGAAGGCTGCTAGAAGAATACTGACTTCCAGGCAGCTATGATGAGGATCTTAAAGTCCACACTCAGTGCTACTCCTACTCCAGAAAGGTCACACCTACAGGCCAACAGGACTATAACTTCTAATAGTGCCACTCTGCACAGAACATATATAAACCATCATACACACAGTGATTTTATTTCACAGGAAGCTAGCTTTTAGAGACAGCACAACACTCTCTATTGGGCTGGTATGGTGGTGAGTATCCTGTCTTGTCTTGCAGATAATATTTCCAAGGTAGTATATATCTGGTTTGCTCATTGGAGCTAGCATAACAGGGGACAATAGACTTCAAAGAGTTAGAATTGCCAGGCATGTGGACAGTCGTATCAAAGAGCACAGGGTGACAGTACAGCAACAGCCAGAATCTTTAATAATGGAGCATAAGATGAATTATTCTGAAAAAAATCAAAATAGAGCCAGCTAAACTTGGAATTTTCTGGAAGTTACTTGATTCTACACAAGTTGGGAGTTTTGTTTTGTTTAATTTTTCTTCTTCTGAAACAAATTATTAATATATATATATATATATATATATATATATATATATATAGCCCCAGTTTAGACTTGATCTCACAATCTTCAATTTGTAACTAGTTATTAATAATGACTGAAGTACTTAAGAGGAACACATGTGCACACACATGCTCATGCATGCATGCACGTGTGTGCATGCATGCGCACGCGCACACACACACACACCCTGCAAAATGCAGACAAATGGATAAATAAACATATTTTTGTTTTTGAGATAACATACACTTGGTTGAAATCCAGAGTTGCTTAAAGTAGTCATCAAATATTATTTATGAGATTAAATTGACCAATTTCTAATGACCCAGAGAATTTTAATGAGTGGTCATGTTTCTCTAATTCTGATGCAAAAATATGATGAAACTAATGTTCTGCAGTTAAAGTGACATTTCCTCACTTATTAGTCTGGTATTTTCTTCAATGTCTATGATTTAGTCTTTGACTTAAGGGCTCTTCAAAAGCATCTTTAAATTCCTTGATCTTCAGCCCTTTATCTTCTTAAATGTATTATTGATCAATTGGCATACTTATTCTTTTGTATTCTTTGAGAACATTTATTATGAATCCATTGTTAAGCTCCTAAATGGGTCAAATCAATTTTCCAATTGCCTGAGAATAAGTATAAAATTCCTGTCTTCCAGGAGCCATAAGCAAATAAAACTCACCCCACTAATGAAATAGAGACTCTTTTAAGGGTTATTGCTGCTAAGAAGGAAACATTCTCTGTTATTTGTCAAATGAAACAAAATGTTCTGATTATCTCTTAGGAACTACTAAAATATAATTTTCACAGGTGTCTGAAATTGCACTTATATAAATTATATGTTCTTGGAAACTGTGTAGATGTAAAATGTTCTCCACAGTGTTGTGTTTGATCAGCTGGTCTGCAGCTAGTGGAGTACCTTGGGAAAGCTATAAACCCCTAAGGAGGAAGAGTACAGCCCTCAGTCAAGGACCACAGGGGTGAGTCAAAGGGATCACAGCCTATTTCACCTCCTACCCCTCCATACCTACCTTTTGCTTGAGCTCTGAGTTTCTTAGTCTGGTAAGATGCAAGGTGTACAGAGTTGCAGGCACACACTCATATCAATTTGAATGATGGCCATGCCTTTTTGTATTACTTACTTTTTGAGGTTGTAATAAAATACATTCGCCAAAAAGAACTTACATAAAGATGAATTTGTTTTGTCTAATATTTCCAGAAAACAAATCCATAAAAGGAGGAGGTATGATAGTAGATGGTAGCAGTAACCTGAAAGATCACATCTTCAAGTCCAAGAAATAAGCTGAAAGAAAAAAATTAGGAGTGAAATAAGCCTATAGGCTATTAAAGGCCATCCCCAATTATGTACTTTATCAAGTAAGGTCCCTCCTCCTAAAGGCTCCATAAGCTTCCCAAAAAACAGCACCACTAGGTAACAAGTATTTATATATTTGACCTTATTAGCAACTCTAAGTGTCCATTTAAATTAAGTGTCCAATTTAAATCTATACATTTTCCTGCCATGAAACTGTGAGTTAGCAGAAGTGCATGTGTATATTCATTTTGTGTTTCATTGATTAAAATTTTTCAAGGACTTGCCATTGTCCTTATATTCCAAACTTATGCTATCACTTATTTCCCAGTCTATTTGTGGTGCTATAACAAAATAGCATGAGGTATATTATTTAAATAGAGGACATTCACTTCCTTATAGTTATGAAACCTGGGATGTTCAGATTCAAGATTCTAGTAGATTTGTTGAGTGAAAGCTGCACACCTCTCTGGTTTGTGGATGGCCTGGTGTGTGTGTGTGTGTGTGTGTGTGTGTGTGTGTGTGTGTGTGTGTGTGTGTTAATTATGTCCATTTAAAATTTCTTCTAAGCATAATCTTCTGAGGCCAGTAATTTTCTCATGAGAATTTCATCTTTACAGATACATCTACATTAATCACTTCCCAAATTCTGCATCTCCAAATGAAGTTGTTCTGAGAGATATGCCTCCAACATGAGGATTTCTGAACAAAACTGCAGCTCAGAGTAACCTACCATCTCCCTACACCCTTTTCTGCAGACAGAACTTCTCTTGTTCTTGTTAGCTCTCTTCCCATCTCTGCCCTCTGTTTTCAAATACTGTATCATTCAGCTCTTAATTGCTCAAAGAGGCTGCCCCTGGATACCTTAGAATAAATCTGCATTCTTGTAACTTCTTATCACTCTGTGTCATGTTTTCTTACTTCCTCTTTCCCTATGACCTTCTATATATGGGGAATACTTTGTTGAGTTAGTTACGGGGAGTTGTTATCATTTGAATGTGAAATTCTTACAGATTTTTGTGTTTGAGCACTTGTTTCCAGTGGGTGGTGCTGTTTTGAAATGTAGCAGTTTTAGGAGTTAAACCTTGCTGGAGGAAATGGTACCCCAGGTGGGGCCTCGAGATTTTGTAGCCTGACCCTGTGCCTGACTACTCTCTACTTCCTGACTGAATTTACACCTTGACTAATCATCTCCCTCCTGCTATCATGATTAACCGCATCTGCTTAAATTTTTAGCCAAAATACACGGTCCTCCTGTAAATTGCTTCTCATCAGATGTTTTATTATAGCAACAAGAATAGTACCTACCACAAGAAACTCCTTGTCATCCTTCTGATTATTCCATAATGGTAATGGTCTTTGTAGCATAAGACTGAGAGCTATGATTTTCTTACTAGACAGAGGAAGGAGAGAAAATGACTTGTCTAATTTAAGTGGCAAGCCCTGCAGTAATCTTTTCACTCTATTTGCCTACTGGGCTCTATTATATTTCAGAGTCTGACCTACGGTGTGCAAAATTCTCCAAAGCAATGAATTAATAATGAGAAGCCTCAGCTATGTCTTCTTTCATTGTGGGCAGAGGTTCCACCTCTGTCCTCTGTGTCACCTACAAGCCAGTTCCTAATGAGTGGACCATGCTAGTATGGCACAACTTTTTGGCATTCGTATCTACTTATGAATAATAAAATGCAATTCAGACATATGCCTTCTCACTCTGTGATCCTCTCAGGCTCAGCTCCGGTTCTTAATGCATGATGTTAATGTCAATCTGTTTGCTTTAATTATGTTAAGAGGTTATGCTGGAAGGTTATCCATTTAGTCTTTAACAGCATGAAATGGCACTTAGATTGTCATTGTCACTTTCTGCACATAAACAAAAATTTGATTAACAGTAGCTAACCACAAGGAAAGGAATGAGCTCTGAAGTTCAGACATTTTAGTGGATAAGCACTAGGTGTCACTAGCATACTCTCGACTACAATTATCCACACTTTTCAGAAGAGGCAATGTGAGGCAGGCTATCGATGAAGAAATGAACGCAAGCTGAGAAATAATGAGCAGCTATTCTTTCAGCAAAGGACGTGTCATTGTTTAAAATGAAATGGTTATCTTTTAAATATTCTTTAATCAATTATAATGAGAACAGTGGTTCTCATTTATTGTATGTAAGGTAACTTAGTTGAATTTAAGGTGCTTGTAAATCTTAGAAGTATGTAAAATTCCAAACTAAATTATGTTTTCTTGCTGACATTTCTTGAGTTTTTTTTTTCAGATAGCCATTGCACTCTTTCTTTTCAGTACTTATGTTTGCATAAGGTAAATGTTATTTCTGAGGTTGTGGAAATGTTCTGAAATTTTAAAATAAGTAATAATATTGCAGAAAAGTACTGATTTTAGAAGTCAATGTACTATTTGGGATGTGTCATTTGACTACATTAAAACTGTACCCCAATGGAATACAAGTACAAATCACATTTATGCACATTAATCCTGCTTACATTAGCTCTTTGGCTTTTGTAAGCAGATACTTTATAAGGGGTCTGTTCTGCACAGCTTCTCAAGTAAATAATTTTTAAATGAATGCTGGCTCTGTCTGATCCTTGGATGTCTTAAAATATGCAAAATGGTTGACATCCATGTTTTGGAATGCCTTTCCACTCAGTAAAGATTTGATGTTTTAATGTTCAAAATAGCACAGTGGTGGTTTCATATTTCTACGGAGTCATTTTGTTGATTACAATAACCATCACTTCGAGTAAGACAAGATGTGATGGCTGTGAACAGGCACACTATTGACTAAACATCAACTATTTAAATCCTGTCACTTAGTTTTTCATAAATCAGAGATGTCAGCAAACACTGTAAGTAGTACTTAACTTGAATATGTGTGTGGTTCTGCTTAGAACCCAGGTGCAGATACAATCTACTGAGAAATTTGTGTGAATATAGTTTATTGTTCCAGTTGATAAACATGAATCCTGACTTCTGTTTTTTTTTTTTTTTTATTTCTTTAAATGTCTGATTTGTTTGGGGTGATTTCAGGGAATTTTTAAAAATGCTTAAAAACAACAGCAACAACAAATGAACCAAATTGAAAAAAAATCTCCACATCTCAAAATGTTCTGTACTTCACTTTGTTCTTCCTAATATATTTATATCTTTACTATTACCACAGACTACATGTCTTCCATGATCTTAAGGCTTCTCTTCATCTTAGAAAAAGAAATGAAATGCTTTCCTCACCTCCATTGCCCAGTTCCTTGGTTTGCATTGGTTGGTCTTTGACAGTAGTCAGAATTCAGCTCTGTGTTTCCTGCTTCATTTGTATCCCAGATCAGGCTTGGGTTCTGCCTGCAACTTTTCATTTCAAAATTTCCCAATTGTCTCCATGCCTCTTAATGTGTTCAGAAAAACAATCTCGTCCTTCCTCCTTTCTGGTCTGAACTCTGCGGATCACTCAAACTTAGTAACAGGAGTTCTATACATAGCCATGATGGGTAGATGGATCCTCATCAGTAAACCTACTTTTGGTCATTTCCTGTGGAGTGCCATCAGTGGACAGAATTCTGTATCTCTTCCTTCATTTTATTATAAGGCAAAATAATAGTGTTATCGAAAGGGAGATAATTCACATAAAAGGGAATGTACTGTGTTGCTATTATGTGTCAGGCACCAGGCTCAGAAACAAAGTTACAAATACAAGTTGATCCATGTGCCCTGATCTCAGGGACCTGACAATACACTGTGGCTCACATGCTTCTAAGCCAATAATCTTCATTTTATAATGAATATTTCCCAAACACAAATCTTGTCAGTTCTAATAAGGATAGAATGTAATATATTTGTTGCAGTGAATATATGCAAAATTATTCACTGGTGAGGCAAAGGATGGAGAAGGAATAGTCATTAACTCTGATAGTGAACTCTCACATAAGAATTCCTGTTTGGCAAGACCAAAAGGCTATGCAGGACCATGAGCAATAATTCTCCAAATATGTGTCTGCCCTTGTGTGCAAATATGCTTATAATGGCGACAGACATAAAACAGCACCTACTGAGTGTGTGGTGAAGTGCTTGAATAGGCAGAGCTGTGGAAGATAGCTTCTTCCTGTTTCTGAAGTGCCTGCTTTTGACAAATCTCTAATTTCCAATTTTTATAATATGCTACCATTCAGAAAACACTAATGCCCTCTTCGTCTACAGTTTTTCCTCATTGAATTACATTTCCTGCAGGCTTCTTATTGGTTACCTATAAGAATGTAGTATACAAGCTTAAAGAATGATGATGGATGATATGCACTGTGGAGTTAGGGGTCGTTGTTGTCTGGGCCACTATAGATGGAGGCCCTGATGTTGGTTTGAGATGGATGTCACCATCACTCAGGGATCCCTGTCAGTTTTCAGGCATATTATGAATCCCTTATTCTCTCTCTCCACTGCTTTGCCCTGCATGCCATTGTGTCTCAAGGCCAGACCCAAGCAGGAGAGAGGAGTGTCTGGAGTCAGTAATGTGAAAGATAAGTTTGTGCTTGGTGCCACAGATCAAGAAATGATAGCTCAATATCAATCATCACAGACAACAACAAAAGAACTAGATGTTTATATATTGAAGATAGATTACCCATTATGAGGCAAATCTATCATAAACGGGACCTCAACACTTACTACCTGAGAACTGAATAAATAACATATATCCAAGAGCAAATAAGTTCAAACAGATGTGTTTGATAAGATGAAATTAAATTGACCTTGAAGTGCCTCATATTTAAAGGTAGCAACTATAGAACAAAGATTTTAAAGTTTAGTTATCATAAGCAGATGGGACTCCTCAATTATAGTGAAGGTTTTGTCATTTTCAACTGTATCTTATCTATATCACACACACACACACACACACACACACACACACACACACACACACATACACATCTTGGTTTGAAGGCAACCAGGAAGAAACTTTCTTCTGCACTGGGCAAAGCCTGAGTATAAAGAGGCCTCAAAGCCTACCTATTCAGATGCACACTTCCTCCAGCAAGGCCACAACTACTCCAGTAAGGCCCCACCTTGTAATAGTGCCACTCCATAGAGCCAAACATTCAATCACATGAGGCTGTGGAGGCCAAATGTATTCAAACCACCACACACACATACCACATACTTCAGTGATGAATATGTTTAAAAACATTAATGTTTCACAACAATTTCCACTTTGATCACTGGTCGAGAAAGGCCCAGCCCATGATAGGCAGCACCAATCCCTATGTCTAAGAAAGCTAGCTTAGCAGGAGCCCAAGAAATGGAACAACCAGTGTTTCTCCATGGTTTCTACCTCAAATTCCTGCCTGAGTTTCTGCCCTGCCACCCTCAGCAATGGATGGTGACCTGGAAGTATAAGCCAAATAAAACATTTCCTCTTATAATTTTCTTCTAGTTGTGGTATTTGTTGTAGCAACAGAATAAAACCAGGAAAACAGGGAACATGCCCACACTTGGGCTTTCTTTTCAGACTCCTGGCCTATGACACTATGATATGGTATCTCTGTTTGTCACCTAGTGTGTAGTACTTTGTTATGGCAGTTTCAAAAAATGAATCCAATAATGAATGTGACAAGGAAATCCATATTGTACTCCTGAGGAAGCTGTTAGAAGCAGGGTTACCAATAGGTAAATAAAAATCACTGAGGTCTGAGTAGACCTCAAATACTGTGATTCAAGTTTATATATTCTTTTCAGGTTGTGTGTGTGTGTGTGTGTGTGTGTGTACTCATCCTGGCCAATTATATCTATAAAGATCTCACTCCTGAATAATGACACATTGTGAGAAACTGGGCCTTAAGTCTTTAACATAATTTTGGGGCTGCACAATTCAGTACAACTCGTTTATATTGTCCTGGGGCATTGGAATCACTGAGGTGACCTGAAGATGGCCACATTTCTAAACCACAAGTCATGTGTTCAAATTCCTTTTTCATAGAAAAAAGTGAAAACATAAGACATGCCCAGGGACCTCTAAATGACAGAGTGAGAACATGAATGAACCATTTACCTTTATATGTAAACTGCCACCCTCTCAGCTCCTTTGTCAATCTTGGCGATAATAATGCTGCTTCCTTGAACTTACGCTGCATCACAATATTCCCAACTTAATCAAAAGGTCTGCAGAAAAGACACTATTCTGAAACCTAAGGGTAGTATCTACTGTGGGGTTTTGTTGTTAAAATAACTGTGGTAGCAATCCAAGCACATAAGCAATGCCAGAGAGGTCAAGTGTATTTGTAATTGTAAAGATCACACAAATGCAGACATGCACATTTTTACCTAACAAAGTGAAATGTTACATGCAGTAGTTTCTTTCAGAAATGTAGATGGGATGACTTGGAACAAGACAAATAAAAGACTAAATGCCACTGATTTGAATAAAACCCATTCGCAGATACGTGGAATATGTGCATATGCAGTGCATGATAAAATAAATGCAGAGGGCCTCCCTCTATTTCTTGATGAATATGCTTGCCTCTTCAGCACAACTCAGAAAAAATCTACGAATTGTTAACAGATAATAATAAGGCAAATATAAGAAATCAACTTTATAGTCCTCTATATACAGGATAATGACATAAGTCACTTTCCATATGATTGAAATTATTTACAAACACTATTGTAGAAATGTACATGTAAGTTGGGAGTATTTCCCCCAAATAAGCACACCATCTAAACATTTTGATAGGGTTGAATATTGAGGGACAATTTGTTTTGTTTTATAGTTTAGATGTTTTAGTCCACTGTGGTTGGGAAGATACAGATGAGCACAGCAGGTCATGTCAGAGCAGCTCGGAAGCAGGAAGGAGAGTGCACTGCTGAAGCTCGAGTTTTATTTCTCCATTTTATTTTATCTGAGACAAAAACCAATGGAATGATGTTGCCTACATTCAGGTAGAGTGCTGCCCCTTTGTCAAGCATCCTACTGTTACATCCAGAGGTGTGCTTAACTAATCTCCTTGGTTCTTCTTAGTTCAAACAATTCAACAATCCAGATTAACCATAACAAGAGACAGCATAAGAACCATTTGGAATCAATAGGGCATGCTGGCACATTGCCTCAGAGTTTTGAGTTTTGAGTGAAATGAAGATCAAGATCTGTTTCATGTGAAATGTGACTAGGAATTACCACTCAATCCATAGCTTCAATTTTCAGCCTGTCTGTCCCTCCACTACCTCCTATATACGAAGAAGGAGACTCTAACTCCTCGTCTAAATGCAGGTTGAGTATCCTTAACCTGAAAATCCAAAATCTGAAGTTATTAAAAATTCAATACTTCTTAGAACTGACATTAACTACATTTAGAAAAGTCTACAGCTGACCTTATAAGGATTCACAGTCAAAGCACAGATGTATGGTTGTAAAGATGTCTCAGCCATAAAGATATGTGTTGTTCTTCCAGAGGACTTGAGTTGAGATCCAAGAACTCAAGTCAGGTTATTCACAACTGCTTATAAGTCCAGCATAACTTCAGCTCTAAGCAATCTGATGCCATTTTTTGGTTCCCATGGATACCCACATACATTTTGCACGTGCACATGTACACACACACATGCACACACACACACACACATACACGAAAACATAGTTGTACTAAACATATCATATGTCATTATCTCAAGGTTGTGTACATCAGGTACATCAGAGGCACAAATGAATGATCTTCTATTTAGACTTGGGTAGCATGCCCAAGATATCTTAACTGTATATATGTAAATAGTCCAAAATCTATGAACTCTAAAACCTGAAACACTTTGGTTCCAGGCATTTTGAATAAAGTAATAGTCAATCTAGATAAAAAATAAATTTGTTGAGTAAACAAGTTTCAGTTTCAGAGGCATAAATCAAGACACTGTACCCATGAGGACAAATATTTACAACCAGACTGCAAAATTATCAGGATTGCAGGGCACCAAATTGTTATGTGCATACTAATGATTCTCAGAATAGCTTGATGATGTGAAGTAGCCCAGGAGAAAGTCAGTGATTTTCAGCCAGGGGGACTTGAAATTTGTTGCATGTAAATAGAAATTTCCATTTTTTTATGATCAGGAGAGTTTGAGATATAAACTCTATTTCAGAGCTATTTTTAAAAGCTGAGAAATCAGGCTGTAATATGACCAGATTATTAAGAGAACGGCATACCATGCAAAATATGCTAAAATGGGTAAGGCTCTTCCCAAATATCAGCGGTGTGTCACCAAACAATAAGACAGAGATGATTCTCAAGGAGAGAAGGGACATTAAACACTTCAGACATTTTCAACTTCAGCCAGAGTTGAAAGTAAATGTTTAAAAGCTAAAAGTTAAATAATGAACTTAGGAAGCGAAGGAGGAAGTTTTATACACAAGAAGTTCAGTAAGAAAGAAGATAGGTCAAGTGTGTTCAGAAGCGGAGGAGGTAGAATGTCTCAGAGTGAGGTTCAACAGCCCACAGCCTTATGTTCTAATCATCTATTGTGTTTGTTAAGTTAAACCTTTCTGGACCCCTTTCCAATTTTAGTGAAGCAGAATGGTGGTTCTCTGAACATATATTGAGCTGTCTTCTACATAACCCTATGTTTGAAATGCAGAGCCTTAAATCCTATAAAACTTTAAAAGATGTTCAGTGGGAACTGATGGAAAGAATAAAAAGATGATAGACATGATGAAGCAGAATGAGAAATGATGAGTCATAGCTGAATCTGAGTCTGTATGAATTCTGTAAATAGAAAAGACAGAATGAAGTGCAAGTGCATGGACACTTGATTCCAGGAAAGAAAATTAAGGTAAGTCATTGAGAGCGGTGGCTTTCAACCTTCTCACTGCTGCAACCCTTAAATACAGTTCCTCATGTTGTGCTGACCCCCTAACCATAAAATTACTTTGTTGCTACTTCATAACTATGTTTGCTACTATTATGAATTATCATATAATATATCTGATATGTGACCCCTGTGAAAGGGTTGTTCGACTCCAAAGGGGTTTGGACCTTGCTGATGTACAGGCATGTGCTTCCATTTCAAGCAAGAAGTTGGCAACTTAAAGCTTCTAAAAATGGCCATATCTTGAGATGAACATTCCTAACTGAATTCTATAAGTCTTGGCTATTTCTTGAGCAAAATTTGGGGTTCAAGTTTAAATTGCAAATAGAGTAAAGATAATGGGTTACAAACAGATAATGAAAAAATTGTGTCTTGTAGAGAGAAGGCAGTAGAAGTTAGATGTCAGTGAGATATGTTGTAAGTTGTGGTTGAGCCTTGGGGGTTAATTAGTTGATTTTGGGGCAACTCTGCTGCTTGCACTTAATATAAACCTAGGTGGTTTTTGTCAGTCATTATATTTGATCTCAATTTGTTCAAGAGATGCAATAAAAATAAGATAAGTGTGTGTGTGTGTATGTGTGTGTGTATGTGTGTGTCTGTGTGTGTGTGGTTGTTGCTGGTATACCATGAGATTATACAGTTAACATTTTAATAATTAACAAAACATTGTAAAATAATAAGAAAATATAAGATTGTGAATAAATAGACAGCATAGTCATTTATTGTCATTCACACTGCATACTTATAAGCTATATGTGTGATAACACAATAGTTTTGTTCATAGCAACAGTATTTCAAGCAAATGACTCATGCATTGAACTGCCTTGATTTTGTTGTTGGCAGTGGTAGTATTTTCAGACAGGGTCTCAGGTCTCTGGTTTAGCCTAGAAGTCACCATGTGGCCAAGGATAACCTTGTACTTCTGATCCTCATGTCCCTACCTTCCCAGTGCTGGGACAACTGGCAGGCGCTATCAAACCTAGTTATTATACAGTGCTGAGGGTAAAACCAAGAGCTTTGTGAAAGTCAAACACTAGCAACTGAGCCAGACATTAAGCCACAATTTAAGTTTTACAATGCTATTTAACTATTATGTCACTAGGCAAGAGGAAATTATCAGCTGCATTATTCATTCTGTGGGGCTATTGTAATAGGGACCATTGACTAAAATATCATTACATAGAAAAAGAATATCCATTGGATATAGATTATATACCAATACCTTCACTGTAGACTTGATACTACATAGTTCTGCACAAATGTCAACTTGAGAGTGAGAAAATGTTCAAGAAGAAAATTCTTGCTGTAGTTTGGACCCTGAATGTCTTCAAAGTACACTGAAAGCTTGGCTTCCTTCCTGTAGCTGTTGGGAGGTAATAGGGCATTAGGACATGAAGACTCCAGACCAAAAAAAAAAAATCACTGGAGATGAGACAGAGAGTGTCCTATTTTAGATGCTTTCTCTTCTTCCTATTAAAGCCACAGTCCCATGAGTTCAGAAGCCTCCTCTCAGAGCCCCCTTTAGCTTCCATCATGTACCGATGGTCTGACCTCCAAATACTGTAATAAAATAAAATTTATGCCAATATGAATCTTGATGTGAATATTCTGAACATAGCAAGTACTTTATAAATTAGCACCTTGCCAAGGACCACCCTCGGCTCAGAGAGGGGTTCTTAGGAAGGGGTGTTCAGGAGCAGTGAAAAGTTCTGCTAGAGACATCTTTTTGAAGATACTCAGTCAGCTTTGTTCTTACAAACCAAACCCCAGTCTTTTATTTACACATCAATTCAATAATCCACCCCAGGTTTCCCTTTTGATTATCTTATCAATAAGCACTTTCCTTAGTCCCTTAATTCCTAGGAAAAGATAGCAAGCACATTTTTCTTAACATTACAAACAAATTCAGAGATCTGCCTGCCTTTGTAAGCACAGACAACAAGCTAGCTGGGTGGGATCTGGCTCTGAGATCACTGCTCTATCCCAGGCTGACCTTGAATTCAGGAACCTGCCTGCCATTGTGAGCACAAACAATAAACTTAGCTGGGTGGGATCTTGCTCAGCAATCACCACTCCCCTGACAAGGTGGCTTATAGTGTAGGTGCTCTCTTCTTTGTGATCCATGAAGCTCCTTATATAATTCATTTTGCATCCTTATATTTTGCATAGTTGAGAAATGTATTTTTAAATTCATGTTCCAGAGTTCTTTTCCACAGCCTTAAGGGCTGTCCTGAAGGTTTCAGTACTTACCATTTTGCTGAAACATTAGTGACACCTTTGCCTCCCAGACTCCTCCTGTCTCTCATTATCATGTCATTAAACTCAGCAAAGAGGACATTCTCTAATAACATTAGCAGGGAGAATATTTCCCAATAATCTTGGCAAGGAGAATATTTCCCAAAGGAGGAGCATGCCCAACAACTGTCAAAACTCCTGGGGGCCCGCAACCTACTGGCACTGTTCCAGGGGCAGGAACCATGTCATGCCATTCTTTCTATGACCATGCAGGATTTGACATCACCTTATAGCAGTATAGTTGAAAACACTGTTAAAAAGTAATGGCCAAGCTAAGGGTAATTATTGAGATGATTATGAAAATAAATAACTTTGAAATAGAATCTAACTACAACAAAATCCTACAAAAAAGTCTAAAAGCCTACCTGATCTTTTGTAAATTTAAGAGCATGCATATGTGTAACGATGCTTAGTTTAAAAAAAAAATCATGCAGGGAGATACTCCCTATACAGGTAAAAGAACAACTTGCTCCAAATGCTCTCATAAGGTTAGATTTTTTTTTTTTCATATGGGAATTTGTGTGTGTGTGTGTGTGTGTTTAATGTACATATTCATAAGGGCATGTGCACATGTGCACATGCATATAGAGGCCAGAGGTTGATGTTAGATATTACCCCAGTTGCCTCTACCTTATATTCTGAAACAGGATCTCTCAGCATACCAGAAGCTCATCAATTTGGCTAGATTGACTGACAGATCAGTGTGCTCCAGAAATCTGTCTATCTCTATTTCTCAAGTCCCGACTTTGTCCTCCAGTGTCCTATTTTTATAGAGGATCCAAATGCAGGTCCTCACACTTTGATGACATGCACTTCACCAACCCATCTATCTTCCCACATGTGAATTTACTTTTTATTAACGAACCTTTTGAATTATGTAGGTTCTTCTAAAATTCAGAATGCTCCAGCTACTCCCCATTGTGGCTGGTGCATAAAGAGTATATAGGAAATTGTGTATCAGTGGATGAAGACGGAAACATCATGGGACTTAGTGGCAATTTGATGACAGTGGAATTCGGGGAGGGGCAGGGACACAGCTTGGTATATTCATATTTCATCATCACAGTAGAATGGAGGTCCTGACTGAAAGGCAAGTATTAGGTAATCTGTTTCATATTAGGTCAAAGAAGATTGAAACTTCACAGCTGAGGCAGTTTTAGGAGAGGAAAGCACAAGGTGAGAAGTATCGAGCTATTCAGTCAACAAATAGTAAGCAAATGCTTACTGTGTGCCAGCAACTATTCTCTGCCTTAACAGGTAAAATCTATAGCACTTGGATGTATTGGTTGTTGAGCAATCAATAGTGATTTGCCAAGAGGATAAGAGGAAAGTGGAGGTTCCCTTTGATTCCAAAGTTTGCAAGGGCTGATTAGAACACATGTGATTTTTTTAGTTGGTCATAAATTAGAGGGGAATGTTTGAAAGACGACTATTGAAGAGGAAGGATGAAGCTTGCAAGGCAGATCAGACTGAATCAAGGCCTCTGTGTTCCAAGAGAGAGGCTGTAGAGACAGCTTATTTAATTCAGCACTGTAGCCTCACTGGTTGTAATGGATATTAGTCTAGTGTTTAAAATGAAATTCAGGAATCAGAAATGGTGCTTCCCAACAGTAATCCCTGACCTTGGTCTGAGACAGAAGGTCCTGAATTCAAGGTCATCCTAGGTTAACCAGCAAGTTCGAACCTTAACGAACAAAAGTTAGAACAGTACTAAATAAGTAAATACGAATGGATGTAGATCTCTGTAGTTTTGAGGCCAATCTGTTCTACATAGTCAGTTGTAGACTTGCTAGGAACACTACTGAAACTGTGTCTCAAAACAAACAAACAAACAACAACAAACAAACTTGACTAAAAATAAATGAAAGCACTTATATTTATTCTTAGGGTGTTTTTGAAGAAATGATTGAGGTTTTTCATTTTTGAAGTTTAAATTCTAGTTTTATAAATTTAATAGTTTTAACATTAGATACACATAAACATGTAAAATAAATTTTTATGTGTTTTGAATATTATTCACTTTTAGTTGTTATTTGTATTTGTTAATTTCACACCTGAATACAATATGTTAGATGCTATCCATCCTTCCTTCCCGCTCCAATGCTTTTCACCTCTCACATCCTGCTTTCCAGTCTCATGCCTCCTTCTTTTTGATGGGTCCAGTTTCCTAATTTGTACAGCGTGTTATTATTTGGAATGAGATTTTGCTATTGTTCCAAGATGCTCATCATTCATGTATGTTAAAGACATACACATGGATTTGTCAGGATGAATGACAAGATGGTTTCGTTTAATGGAAATATTCTTTTCTTTCTGCACCAGTATGGGATACTATTTCAGCTCTTACTGCAAATATGTATTTTATATTAAGTGATGGATACTGAGAGAAGTTATTTGCATTAAACCAAATATTTCATTATTCTTTCTCTTCTATAAACATAAAGCACGTATTGAATCAAAAGAAGACATTGTCAAGTTCAGATTTTTCTTGTCCTCTTCATTTTGCACTTTACAATTTTACTAATAGCTCATTCATTTTATGCTAATGAACTAATGATTTTTTAAAAATTAGAAAACCAATTTGAAGGCTAAGGTTGGAAAGACTTGTTTCTCTATTTCAATTCAATTTCTTGCTAACAGTATTTGGGTGACCCCCTTATGGTGGTGGCAGACTACTTCTTACAGCAAAATATTAAATTGTTTTTTTTTTCAGAGCCCATTGCCTTTAGGATACCTTAAGGATCAATTTTTTTGGGGGGGTTGTTTCCCCCCTTGGCCTTCTTTACTGTTCTCAGAACCTGGTCATTTTGTTCTTTTCCTAACTCACTTAATTTAGCAGTAGCAACAAGCAGAAGCAAAGGTTCATTGATGGTTTAAAGGATTAACTATTCCCGTCCCTCACAAGGGTACCCAAGGTTAGATTTAATCATAAACACTTCCAAGAGACCACAGCTAACATAAACAAGATGATTTACAAGACGGCAAATACTCTATATATTTCACATCTCTTCTACAAAGTTCAAGGCCAACCACTAGGAACATATTTTAGAAAAATGAATGAGAAGCACGTCAGTTACTATGGCATAAACATCTGTAAAGTGCTATGAAACAAAGAGAGCTGACAAGGCTGGTAGAGAGGAGACCCTCTGCCTATCTCCAAGATCAGGCTGTAGTCAGACACTGAACTCTTTAACTATGAGACTCTCTGTTCCTGAAGATGAAGATTTCATTAAAGACCGAGTCTCACATCAAAAGAATGACCAAGTGAGAAGCCACGAGTGTTTAGGTACACACCAGGAGAGAGCAAGCAGATCCCTCTGACAATAACAGTATTTGAGTCAAGTGTTCAAGAATAACACAGCTTTATCAATCATTCTCTATTTTCTTATTCATCTGTTTTAGAAAACTCCCCATTTGTTAGTGGGGTGTTGTTGTCATTGTTATTTGTATTTCTTGCATAAAGGCCAAGTATTCTGTCATTTAAATATGTAAGTTATTTATATGTTTTTCCTGTGTTCATCTTTTCATAAGAAATCAATTCTTTTGTAATCTACACAGATAAAAGAGTATTTGATAGATAATGGAAAGCTAAGAAAGTAAAATAGTGACATAACTACAAATGTGTGCATAACATCATTCCCTGTGTCTCCACTCTACACAGAAAACCCAAAGATCTTATGTTACAATGAGACACTAGACTTGAGCTTATACATGTAGTGAACAAACTCATTGGTTGTCTCGATCATTGCTCAAGTGTTCTATGTTTTCAGACTTTAAAATTGCCCTCTAGATAACACACCAAAATCTTGAGTGCTAGATGCTACCAAATGCCAGAATTCAGGAAAAAGCGTTAATTTTAGGGCCACAGAAGTAAATATCAGTCAACAATCAGAGTATTTAGGGGGCACAGCCCATGTCATACTTACCACCTGACTTGTGGTAAGAGGACTTCTTCATCATCCTACTTTAGAAATTCATAAAGAGAAAAAAACATTTTTACTGAGACAAAATAAAGCTGAAGATGTGAGAACCATGTGCAAAGAGAAGGGTCTGTAGTCTCTGCAACAATAAGCTCGGAGACTTTTTGTTAGACTAGAAACTAGAAACTCAACAATGGAAGAGCTTCATAACTGAGAGCCTGTAACTGAGAACACTGCAGTCCTTGGTGTAGCTTGAGTACAGTCTAATAATTTATCCTTGAAATACGAACTGATCAAAGAATTAGCTGCTTCTAAAAGATCTGTTCTTAGAATAGAGGAATTTTAATCCAGCAACATGGCTGTTCTTATTACATCCAAAACTTTCTAGGTCTGTGTGATCTGGCTAGAATGCAGACACACCCTTAGTACACACTTTTATTCCCTCTGGCTGGAATCCCTTAGTATATACCTTTAAGACCAAAAATGACATCTAATTGAGTGGCAGACAAAGTGGTGAAATCAGAGAAATATTTGACAGAGTGAGTCAGAGATACACCTCACCAAACTCCCAGGGGAAAAAAAGCTACTTTTAAAAAGCTAAGGGAGAGAGCTCTCAGTTCAATCAGTTTGGAAAAGTCTGTTAGGAATCAGTTCAGTTAGTGCAGTTTGTGCAGTGTAGGTCAGTAAAGGCAATTGAAGCCAGAGAATAAGAAGCATCCCTAAGATTAAAATTACCAGAGTTAGCTTGAGACCAAGCTAAACAATTAAGTGAGAAGCTGCACGAAGCCTGATTGGATCAGTAAGCTCAGAGAGGTGTTTGAACCTGAACAGCTGTATTAAACTAGTCAGTCAGAGTTAAGAAAGATCTATAAAGGGTGAGCTTATTCAACAGTAAGCATCCAAGATGACCATTACTTCTGGTGAATAAAAGTTACTTTTACACCTTAGGAATTGCAAAACAGTAAATGAGCAGAGGCAGTGTCCATTCTTTCTTTTTTTACAGCAACACCTTGTCACCTCTTTGTCCAGCACACAGCATACTAGCCATTCTTCTCCCCACACCCATCAGTGTACTCTGTCATATTGGAGTACCCTGATCCTAGATATCTTAGAGAACCATAGTGTCATATCTGAATATCATGATCTTAAATTTCCCATGGAGAGATCCCTAGGCAATAGCCAAAGAAACATCTTATTGACAGTTCTTTCATGTGGAATGACTGAGCCAGTAGGAAGAAGCATTTCTAAGCAATGTAACTTTGATGAAATGTGTCTAAGAAAGAGGAATAGCTAGGCATAGTTTACTGATGTCCTCTATAACTATAATGTAGTCAGAGACTGGAGCTGTAGTAGCCCAAGACTGCCTTACAACTTTAAAAGTTATTGCTCTATATTCAAGCTCAATCAATGAATGAAATTTTGAACTGGAAGAACAAGGTCACACCTATAAGGGGTGCTGGGAAGCACTCCCCCTTCCTGCTGTGTTGAGTGTTAGAGAAAATTGAATAGGACAGGAGCAAGAAGACCCATTTTACTTTTTAGCAATATCTCATGTTATATCTCATGCAATATCTCAGTATTGTTAGACTCCTAGCTTTCAAAGACTCTAAAATAGAACATAAATGACATGAAAGATGGAAAGACGAATGAATGTATGTGCATGGAAAATGTTCAGAACCCTAGTTCTCACTGTCCCTATCAAATGGGTCAGGAGGAGAGACAATTCAATGCCACCATTTGACTGTCATAGGCAATGTTAATCTGAGCAGTCCACATATGTTAGGAAATGTGTAGCCAATCATTGGACTTAATATAAACCTTGACAGAATTAGTTGACAATTCTCTACCCTTGTTCAATGATCCTTTTCCTTGAAGAAATCTTGTTAGTTTAACCAAGATACTACATCTTCAGAAACTCATTGAACCAAATTTTGAACCTTTAAAAGGTTATTTTTAATTGAACATAGAAACATGAATATTTCAAAAAAGAGTGTTTAATTGAATGATATTTGTTGAAAAGGTCCTGCTGTTTTAGCTTGTTATCTGAATTAGATTACAGGTAATAGATAGATAGATAGATAGATAGATAGATAGATAGATAGATAGATAGATAGATAAGTACACAGGTGATAGTAGACATTTTACTATAAAAAATTAAGTGTATATGTGTCTTAAATATCAATTCATATAGAGGACTAATAAAGCAGAGGACAAAGAATAATATCCACTCTAAGACATTAATTTTTGTATAATTTTTATTTGTGTGTATCGAATGCATGTATGTATACATGTTTGCACATGTATGAGCACACCTGTGTGTGGATGGGTGGAGAACTAAAGTTGATATCAGGAAATGTCATCCATAACTGCATCACCTTAGTCTTCAAGCACAGTTTATCAGTCAAAGCCAGAGTTGCCAGATATTTTCAGTCTCTCTAACAATTGCTCTTGTGATCCCGTCTAGGCCTTTTGAGACTAGAATTTATATAGGTTCTGTAGATCCAAACTTTGAGCCTCATTTTTGCATGGGAAGTAATATAACCACTAAGCAATTCCCCAGTCCTAAAACTGTTTTAATGTGGAGCAAGAATGAATAGTCTAAAGGAATTTGTTCCAATACCATCTGCCATTATTTACTTCATAGTCCTTTGTAAAAATGCAGCTTTCCCATTTAGATCTATATCTATGGAAACGATAATCTGAAGCAGATATCTCCTTGAAATTATCAGTTACAGGAGACAGAGAAGCCTTTCTATAAATCATTTTTTTTGGCACTTCTTTTTAAATCACCTTTACAAACAACCCACCAAGACTCTTAAATTTTGTTGAAACACTGTCAAATTTAGAATGTGTCAACTTGTGGTGGCATGCTTCATGGGACTGTGTTGAGAGCTTATTTGCAATGAGGTGGAAATACACAGAAAAACACACTTGCTAAAGGCAGGCCTCCAGCCAGACTTCTTGAGAAATTGAACTCCTGGTTGAATTGTTTTCAGTTCAGTTCCCCCATGCAGAATTTTACGATGTATCACAGGGATACTTGTGATCCAGCTTCCTGCACTGGGCACTGCTGTTTATAGTGAAGTCTTCCATAGCCTTTGGAAAATAAAGCAATATTTCCAGCAGTTTTCAAAACTGTGTCAAGGAGTTCCTGCCCCTGAACAAAAACTTTAATGTCCTTTTCTTAGACCTTAGAGAAGCTAAAATTAAAGGTTTGGTGTTTTTTAGCTTGTTATAGTAAGAAAGTGTTTACATTGTAAAATAAAGACTCTCTGGATAGTATTCCCAATAGGAAAATGAGTAAGTTGTATTCTGTATCAAGATATACTATTTCTGTTTGTTAGTTACTATTTTCTTATCAGTCAGCCTTTAAGTAAATTTTCATAAAATTTAATTTGTTTTTACTTCTTAATTTAGCATACTTAAGTAATAAGCTTTGAAGAGTATTTTCATGCATGTGTGTCATTTTATATTGTTATTATTTGTCCCTCCTTCAATGTCCATTTTCCCCTTTGTTTCCTTCACATCTCTGTGCCTTCCTTCACTCTTATATCCCTTTCTGCTTTCATGACTCACTCTCATACTCAAACACATACACTACACACACACACACTTACGTACACACATATGCATATATATGTGCAAGTATTTCAATGTCATGTTCCACATATGAGCAAGAACGCGTCGTGTTTGCACTTTTTGAGTTTAGCTTATTCCCCTTAACGTACCTCCAGCTCTTCCATTTCTGCTTCCAGATGCCACAATCCCATTTTTCTCTATAGCTGATTAAAATTCCAGTTTTTATATCTACCCTTGTTCCTGGGCTGAGGGCAGTCTCTTTTAAACACTGAGCCTCTTTTCAATTTTTTTTTTTTATAGAACAAAAAGTAGAAGAGAAAAATCAGTAACTTTAGAGGCAAGGCCAACGTTAGAAGCAGGGAAAACAAAGAATCCTCAAGAGAAAATGTACAAGAGGACTAGGGTGGGATGCAGGGTTGTGCAACCTTGTTTAGATAGCCTTCATTCATGGTCAGGCTTCCAGTCAGTTAAGGCTTGATTGTCTATTAGGGTTTCTTCATTGCTGCTGTGTAATTCATTATTCTAGGTATTTGGGGAAATAAGACATAGCCATTGAGCTAAAGAGGTCAAGTAATTGAGATTAGCTTCAATTCCATTTTCAAGGGCATTTTCCATGTAGTGCTATCAATATGGGACCTATTTTAGGGGAGCATTAACATTTATAACTAAACCTCATCTAATCTATAATCAGCTTTCTACCCTTACGGATCAGAAAGCAAGTAAGGACCATGGAGAGTTAAGATGGAATGAAGCCTTGTGAAAAAGAGCTGTTCCTGGGATAATGTATCTTAATGATTGCAAGAAATTGTCTGCATGAAACTTTCTTGGCTTCTGAAAACTCACAAGCTTCAGTGGAAACCAGCAGCTTCCAGATGGATCATTTGACTTGATTTTGAAGAAGTGATTCAGTTATGTTTCCAGCTAATGGAGATGCTGTGGCATTGGCTGCCTTTGCAAGGACATACCATCAAATAACTTACTGGTTGAATTCATGTAAAGTATAGGGCCACTGGGAAAGCATGGGATCAGCCACAAACTTCTTCGTTTGATTTGATCCCGTTCTGAAGTGTGACCAGCAGTTGATTAGTTATTGGCATTGATAAGGCATTCAAGGTCTCTTGGCTGCTGGAGGCTGTGTGAGCTTCTGATTTTAGAAACTAAAATGTCTTTGCTTCTTGTGGAATTCACCATAAAAAGGCATACATTCTTACTTGTGTGTGCATGCCTAGCCACACTCTGTATTACAAACAACTCTCCTGAAAAAACCTTATAGTTTAGAGGGATGTAATATCCCTGTCAAACATCTCTAATTTCCAAAATAGCATCCTTTGAAAATCTTTTCTACAGAACATTAGGGTCCTGATATGTAAAATGAAATACTATTGGTAACAGGATTTACTGTTTAGATGAACGTAGAAAACCTAATTACAAATCATATATATATGGATTATTCTCTGTAGTTCTCAACATCTTAAATAAGGCAGTGAATTACTTTCCATATTGGAGCCCTGCCTCAGCGACTTATTAACCTTGACCTTAAGCAAGATGGTGAATCTTTTTCTTCTAGCATACTAATTAGGTTTCCTTATAGCACCTTGCCAAGTACACTTTGTGCTTTTAGATTTTCTTCATCTCTTCAGTCCTGATAACACACCTGTATCCTTAAGCCCCTAATAACCTCTTCTCCACTTTCACAGGTCATGTACACCATTGTCTTCTCCTCCTTCCTCATCCCTGTATCATGGCCTCCCACCTAGGTTCATAGATCATATTTCCTTTCACAGCCACTTGGACATATCTAAAAGCATTAAAAGTTAAGATCTGCTCATTCATTATTTAATCTTTCTGTTTTGGTCTGAGTTTTATTGCTGTAAAAAGCAGCAGCAAAGCAACAGGGTTTACTTGGCTTCTGTCTCCGGGGTCACAATCCAACACTCAGTGAAGATAGCACTGGAGCTCAAGCAAGAACTGAAGCAGAAACTATGGAGGAACACAGCTTATTGGCATCCTCCCTGGCTGCCTCTCTGGCTCATATTGAGCTAGCTTACTAACTTTTATTTTTATTTTATCTTATTTTAGAGATTATAATAGAATTCCACCATCTCTCCCTTCCCTTCCCTCTCTCCAAACTCTCCCATATATCCATTTGTGTTCTCTTTCAAATTTATGATCTTCTTCTTTATCCTGTGTTGCTCCTGGTTTATATGTACATGTGTATTTATAAATATAGCCTATTCAGTCCGTATAATGGTATTTGTATGTTTCAGAGCTGTCAATTTGCTCTCAGATAACCTATTGGTGTGCTATTCCCTGGAAAGACTGTTCTCATTTTTGGCATGTCTTATTTGCCTGTAGTTCTATGTGTAGGAGTGAGGCTGCGTGGTCTTTTTCCTGTCCACTTTGGCATATCTGCTGTTGTTCTCGTTCAAATCATCTTTAGGCAGTCATGTTGGTGAGCCTCTATAGGTGAAGTTTCTGCCACTAGTAAGAAACAGAATTTCACAACAAACGCCCTAATTCTCTAGCTCTAACAAATCTCTCTGGTCTGTCATTTGCAATGTTCCCTGAACCGTGAGTCCAAGACTTATTTTGTAGATGTGTATCCATTGAGACTGGGGGTTCACAAGTTTGCATTTTGGTTGGTTGTAATATTCTGTAATTTTTTTTGTATGTTTCAAAGAGAAAACTCCTTTATGAGAAGTGATGACTAAACTTATCTGGGGTACAAGGACAAATATTTCAGCTCAGAATGGCCTAACTAGAGATGTGCTGCCCACAATGAACTGGATCTTCCTACATCATTTTGCAATAAAGAAAATGTCTCCACAGACATACCCATAGTCCTGTCTGAGCTGGGAAATTTCTCAGTTGAGATTCTCTCTTCCCAGGTAATTCTAGGTTTGTATCACCTTGGCAATAAAAACTAATCAAAGACATTTTCCGGTGAGTGATTTAGCTATCTGTAAAATAAAGCTACAAAGGCTTTCAGTACAAGATTTGTCAGTGGTTTAACCAAACCCTGAAAGCAATGATGTGTGTCATATGTTTTGAGATGTATTTAGTATCACTCTGCTCCTACATCCTCACTATTTAAATTATGTCTCGGGTGACACACTGAAAATATAGGTGTATTTGTAATGCACACATATAGCTAAAGGACTGCTGTTACTTTTAACTCTACTTAATCACTCTTCTATTAGTTACCCCATCGAGTCACACAGCAAATCATTGGGAAGGACCTGACTAGTTCATTCTATTTTTACTGTGACCTTAGTATTGTTCTCTGCTGGCCATTGATTTTCCTATTGGAATTTTATAGACCTTTAAATGGTCCTGCACTAATGACACCAATGTGTTTTAAAATGTTGAAAAGGTAAACCCTGCACTGTGTGTGCAATGCATACTGTTACTGAGAGGAGGGATTTCAGCTCCCTCCCTTTGATCTCACATGACAGTGATTTGAGCTGCCTGGCTGACTACTCGAGAGCTATCAGGATATCTGAGCTCTGAATTCCCAGCCACTTAGCATGTTTATTGTCACACCATCCATCTTCTTCAGAGTGCAATAAATATCTCTGTGGAGGTCACTGTCTTGGACATAGTTCAAGTGTTAGTTTCAAACCAAGAAGAACTTGATGTAAATCACACCTTTTCTGGTCGTTTGAATCTTTCCAGCCTGTTCCATCAGAAAGCATATTTCTGGCATAGAGGGGACTTTTTACAATTCTTCAAATATTCCTCTGTAAGCGTGCCCTTTGAAAAGACAAACAAAATGCTGCTATCAATAAGAAATATGAGATTAATATTTTCACTACCTCTCTTCAAGATAGGCATTGTATTTTCAGAGTTAACAAGAGCAGGTTCCAAAGCTGGTGACAATCTTTTATGGGCAGAGGATACTGAATTATGTATAGAACATAAGGTTTAAATATTTCCAATTGTTTTTTTTAATTAGGCACATGTGATGTAAAAGGTAGGTCACCTTTGACCTGTGACATGAACATGGTGTTGTCAGGCAGTGTGTGCAGCAGGTAGTTATCACATATAAGCACACAGCTTATGCCAATCACCAAGTATTATACGAGACATGTCAAGCTTCTGAACCGAGATCCATCATGTAGCACAATGTCTATGATCAGAGATGAAAGAGGAATTTAAGGCAACAGACAAAGCATGATGCATACAGCAAGTGCTATGGAAACTAAAGCATAAGAAGGAGAGATGACAATGGGTGTTACTTGATAGGCATTCTAAGATTGTTGGGTATCAATCCATATAAACAGTCCTGGGGCACCCCCTAGGGATGCTAGATATCCAGACATCACCACTTATTACCTACCAAAAGATGGTAACCAGAAGTTTGAAAAAAAAAAGTGCCTGAATCCTAGACAGAACAATGCCATCACCATTAGCTGATGGAGAAAATTTAAAGTCGTGACCTTAATGCCATGTGCTGTGAAATGCTTCAGGGTAAAGATTGAAAAGCCATTCCAGCCAATGGCAATAGTTGACTACCAAAATGTCTGCCTTTAATTCTTGCTTCTCATCAGGATCCCATGTTAATTTAGGTATTCTTCTATGTGAAGCTCCTGTAACCACCTGAACTGAGAACAATATATGACTTCTCTGCCATCATTAAAATTTTTCCACAGCAGACACTCAGCCTGCATCGAAGAAATCAGAGTCCTGCAAAAAAAAAAAAAAAAAAAAAAAAAAATGCATCCAGCAATCATTTTATTATGGAGGAGGGGAGAAAAACTATGAATGAGAAAACGTGTAATTTTGTACGATGATTTTTTTTTCAGAAAACAAATTCCTAAACATTGGCTTGTGTTGAAAAGTAAATAGATAAACAATTTTGCAATGACCTGAAGGCTTGGATAGAGACAATAAATAAATTATTGACACACGAGGAGTAGACAATTCTCCATACACAGTTGAGATTTTCATTCTTTGTGGAGCAGATGGTCCAAATAAAGCAGCCAAAAATAACAGGTGGGCTTTATTGCATTAAACCACACAAAACAGTGACTGACTACAGTGCAAATCATGTTCAGAATAGCAAGCCTGAACACAACTTCTGAAAATATCACCTTATAATGATGGAATACCTTTGTCCCACTTAAATTATAGCAATGGAGAGACGCATGCGCATTAACAGGCTTAGGGACAACACAAGGCACTCATGTTTGACAAACATCTGCTCTTTGTGGGAATGGCTTAACACAGGACTTTGAAGTCATTTTAATAGACCCTAACCAGTATGGATGGCATCACTTCTCCTGGAGCCAAACACAGACTGTGTCATTGTTGCTGTCAATCTGGTGGTTGTGAGTGTCCTACACTTTTCTGGCTACCATATGGAAAGAAGCTACAAAACCCTCAAATAATAGTTCTCCCTTTGTTTTTCAATGAAATAACTCCAAATAAAATTCAAATTGCAATTCAACAGTACCAAATAATACCACTATATATGTTTTACAAGGTATGTCGTATGTCATCTATAACTCAAGTCTGAGACAGACCAGAGGTAAGACAACATATTACTTGGTCAGGATTTTGAGGGATTTTTTCCTTCTCTTTGTGTGGTTAACTTCATCTAATGACATGCTTAAAGTTCTAAAACAAAAAGTTGTTACTTTACCTCTGTTCCACCATGTCTCACTGCTGCTGGTAACATTTTAAGGACAACTTTTCAACACTTCTGAATATATACAGATACATGAGCAGTGAAAGAAAGACTCACATTAAATTTACAATGAACCCAAGAATTTTATACATTTATGAGACATCTTTGTTCTTCTTAGCTAACACATAATTATAAACATCTTTCTGAGTGCAAAGCATCAATTATATTAATTAGTACCATGAATATCTCCAACATGCTGAGTATTGGTTTATATTTTCCAAATTTAGCTTCAGTATTTTATGGGTTTCCAGATTCAGATTGTAAGTGAAAATTTACACACACACACACACACACACACACACACACACACACACACACTATAAAATCATATCTTCACTTAGAGACTAAAACATGATTTAAAGTAATTTCACATCAGCCCTGAACATAAGAAACAATTTTATACTCCGTAATAAGTGAACTTTTTAAGAGATGTTGTAGGTGGTTTAATTGTTTTTATTCAAAGTCAATCAATTCAGTTTGTATTTGTACTCACTTACACAACTATGTAAGCACTTCTATAGGGTTTCTTATCAAAAAAGACAGTATGTCTAAGACACTTTTGATTGTCATCTTAATATATTTTATAATACTTATTTACAAAAGCTTTAAATTTATTTCAGTTTCACTAAGCTACACTATTTTTAATATCTGTACATGTAAAGTTAATTTAATTTAGGGAGATACCATTTCTCTTATCCTTGCACTGAGTCTGACTGTATATGGCAATCAATTAATGATCGTATTCTGTTGTTAATAATATATAAGTAACACAATTATGTAAATAAAAAGCAAACAAACCTGAGCTCCAATTATTAGTAATGCCACCAGCCATTCAGAGGTGTTAATAATGTTAACTGGTAATGACATCATAGTTGATGAATGAATATATCTCTTGAGCTTTGATTTCCAACAATCTGTCTTAATAAGCCCAAGGCAAATACAAATATTTGTAAGAGAAAACGTAGTGGGGATTGGTGTGTGGCAGAATGATATTGAATGATATTCAGTTAAGAGACTATTCTGGCAGACAAAAAAAAAAAGATAGCTATGGCAGTGTGGTATTACAGTGGTCAAATGAGTCTGTGACTGAAGCAAGAAGAAACACACAAATCTGAGTAGGGGGAAACTCAGTTCTCGAAAAGGATCCAGAATAACAGGAAAGTAAGAACTGTCATACATATAGGACACAGAGTTGGTAACTAGCTGAGAAGTCACATTCAGGGATTATCCACTGAGAATCAAATGACACCATATGGGCATATACATAATGAAAACAGGGTGGAAGTTGATGCACACTAGGGAGCCATGCTGAGTCAGGCCTGGGTAGGGCAGGAAGATTTAGAGCTCAGAAGTCTGACTAATTATTTCACTAGTCTACCGTCAACATCTGCAATTTGATTAGTTTATGTTTAAGATTCAGTGAAATATAATAACTGTGGCAAGTAAGACTGTAATTAGATGATAAGGAGCTGATGCCAAGAGAAACCGTATCACACAGATATTGTACAAGAGCAGTCATCTGGAAGCACAGTCCAGCCACTCTCTGTGTTCATTGTCCTGAACCAGAACCACACTGCTAGGACCACATTGCTTAGATTCAGCATGGTGAGCTTTGGTTTTGACTCATTTTCTATTTAAACATGAGTGTTTTATAATTTTATACATATGAATTAAAAACTGTATCCATGTATGTCACCATAAAGGTGTAAATAACTTTGACTGAGAAAAGGACTAAGAATTCTTTTGATTTCATTTGTCAAATTTGCTTGCAACACTTTTTTTTTGGGGTTTTTTTTTTTTTTCTCTGTGTAGCCCTGGCTGTGCTGGAACTCACTCTGTAGACCAGGCTGGGCTTGAACTCAGAAATCCGCCTGCCTCTGCCTCCCAAGTGCTGGGATTAAAGGCATGCGCCACCACCGCCCGGCGCTTGCAACACTTTTAATCTTGCCTTTGGCAGCTGTTCTTTCTGTTTTTCAATTTTATATGTTTATGAGTGTTTTCTGTGCATGAGAGTCTGTGACCCATGCACATTCAGTGCCCGTGGAGGTAAGAAGAGACCCTTAGATATCCCGGGTCTGAGTTACAGACAGTTGTGAGCTACAGTTGTGAGTGGGTGATGAGAATCTAGCCTGAATCCTCTAAAAGAGCAGCCAGTGCTCTAAACCACCATGCCATTGATCTAGCCCCTAGACAGCTGTTCTTATTGATTAAGGATAACTGAGTTCTTGAGAGTTGTTTTGGACCACATTCATCCTTACTCCAGCTATTTGAGTGAATGTCTAACTCTACTCTCCTTGGGTTATTGCTCTTAGTATAGTGTCTTCCAGGTTTATCTGTACTGTAGCATTCAGTTGGAGTCTCTGTTTTATTGCGGCTAATGTTCTATTATATGACTATATTATATTTTACATGTGGAATCTTAAATGGCTCAACTCATACAAGTAAAAAGTGATTTCTAGAATTGATGAACAGGGGTACATGAATGCTTGTTTAATTGTTTTAAAGTTTCATATATTCAAGATTAATTAGCTCTAGTGATTTTCCATGCATATCTATGTCAAACTGCAATGTAGAGTTAAAAAGTATGTTGTGTCTAGATTCCATTTTGGTGTATAACCATAATAAAAAAAAATCTCCAAGCCATTAATATTTAAAAAGGGGGGCAAGAAGAAACTCTGGGGATGAGGACACATGGATTGTCTTGATTGTATGTAAAGAAGCAGGTCTATAGGTATTCCCAAGTTCATTCATATTTTCTACTGTTCATATACCAATTATACCTGAATAAAACTTTAAATCAATACATTTGTTCTTGTTTACATTTTATAAAGGTAATTGAAAAAATGTTGTGTGGTCAGGAAGGGATAAATTAATATCAGTACTCACAAAACCAGCTGGGGTATTTCCATATCAGTGTCTTTCTACCATGTTCACCACTGTCAGAACCACTTTGCTTTGGTTTCTAATAGCATTTTAATGCAGGTCTTAATGCCTGTTTAATTAACATATGTTTAATGCGTCCTATATCTTCAGAGGCAGTGTCTCTACAGAAAATGTGTGTTTTCACTGGCCATGAAGAAATCTTCTATAATATAATAATAGGTATGCTTAGTTACTGGCTCCTTCAAAAAACATATTCATTTTGTACCATGATATTGAAGGATCTTAAGATATTTGTTTATATTAGTCATTTCTTCTATTATAGCTTCCTGTCTTCTTGCTCTTTCTTCTGTCTTTTCATTGTTAGTAACCACATGTATTTTGTAGCCAAATAGCCTGAATTCAGTCTTATCTCAATGTATTGAGGAGTATTATAGTGTGAAGTATTCATATTTTTCTGAACCTTAGCTTCCCTGTGGAGAATCTTCAAAGAGTGTCTTATAAATAGAACATGACAGGTGATATCAGTTTAAATACAGATATAAGTCATCTAGTAGCTTGCTGTTGTTAATACTGTGCACCTACTACTGGGGAAATTACAGAAAGTGCAATGGCTTCTTGAAGTCAGACGTGACTCATCTTGAAACATGTACAGTTCAATCTATGCTCTCAGCCATCTCTCTATCCTACAAGGTTATGTTTTCAGCTGTCACATTTTCCTATGAAATTGAACTCCTACCACAAGGATTCCTAATATGATTTATTATTTTAAAAATTAAAATAAAAAAAATCCTTAGAAACTGTACATCTTGTGGCCTGTTGGTTTTGTGAGATCCAGTACAGCTGTTAATTTCTGTCTTCCTGACCACAGAATATTTTTCTTTTCTTTTTTAAAAATGTGACCAAGAATAAATATATTGATTTAAGGTTCATATATTGATTCATATCTGTATGCATAGTAATATCAGAGATCATGTCCTATTTATGAGATGCATTTTGAATATTCCCCGCAAAGAAATGAACGTTCAGTAAAAGGTAAACACTTCACATTATAATATTTCTCAATACATGAAGAAAAGACTAAACTCAGGTCCTCTGGCAACACTTCTCACATCTCAATCCTCTCTGCTAAATTGGCCAAAACCAACCCAATATTTTAGCTATGCCATTAAATCTCTAGAATTTAACTTGTCATATTTCTCTTCTGCTGTGAACAAAGGACATGTTCTTTGAAACCACTCCTATAATGATTAATCCTGCTATGTTTCTGATATTGGGCCAATGATTCCATCTTTCTACAAATCCAAATCTCTGAGACAGGTGTGGTTGGATGAATTAGAAGAATAATAATTTGTTCTAAATTTGTCCCTTCTAAGCATTTTACCATTCCTATTCTCACGAGACCACTCCTAATCAGTGGCTATCTGTGACACTACCACAGACATAGAACAGTACACATCTTTGGACTTAAACCTCTTTGAAGGCTTCAGTTTAAATAGTCGAGTAAAAGCATCTTTAAATTCCATTCATCTCGCAAAAAGCCACTGTGAACAAAAATAGAGGAAAAGCAAGGACATTTCCAAAACCTCAAACTATAACAAAACCTGCTGTGTACCAGGACATGCATGCTTGTATCTCAAAAAGCTCTCAGCCTGCTAGTTTTCAGAGGAATACAAACACCATATTGACACTAGAATAGATACAGGACAGACCTATAAATCCCAAGATGAATAAATAAGGAATGGGTGAGGCAAAAAATGGAGCTGTTATAAGTCTTAGAGGAAATATAAAAGAAGAGCAAACTTTAATAAAGATGAAATTCATATTAGAAGTAATAATAAAGAACCAGAAATGAACTGCTGTTGTCCAGAGTTCTCAGTGATGTGAAAGAGAAGAAAATCTTGTGTACTCATAAGTTGTGTTTTAAAGATGAATTTTTCACAAAGGAAACAATATTATAAGCAATATTGTAGGTAAATGTCATAGAAAAGAGAAAAACTGAAATATACAAGTTAAAATGGCATACTCCAGCTCAGAAAATCTGAGGTAGAATCATGAGGTACATTGGCAAGAATTATTTTCTCTCTACAATTCTGCAGAAATAGTATGCATCCTATATTCTTAATGTGTCAGTCTCAAACCTTTGTGTTCATGGCACTATGGGTGGTGGGCTGATAATGATGGTGGAGTTCTAAACCATACAGTAGCACTTAAAAGATTAAGACATAGCCAGACTTTCTTAGTTTCTCTCTGCTTTCTATCTACCCTGTGAAGTTACAAAGAGATAGAAGCCATTCACACATCCAGGAGTATCCAATGAAGACACTCAGCACCACCTCTAACATCATGTCTTAGACTTTGCATTAGTCCCACTGAGAAAAGCAAACATCTGCTGTTTAAGCCACTTGGTCTACAGTGTTTTTTAATATCATTGCAATGACTGATCAATGGGTACATGACAAAAAAGGCAAGTTCCATACACAGAAGAAAAGCAATATTGGCTGTGAATGAGTTGAAGGCAACATACCCCCAAATAATAGTGAATGATACTGTCAAAGTTCTAAGAAACACAACAGTTTAAACTTCCCAAAGTATCTTACAGCAAAACCTAGATATTTCTATGAATTCATAAATTTCTCCAAGATTTGGGTACCAAAGTATACTTGAGTGGAAGGAATACCAGCCATACAAGAGATGACAAAATGAGAAACTGATAAAGTATGATAAATACACAGCCTATAAATCATGGGCTGATTTAAATACAGAAAGTTGAGAATAACCATTGAAAATCAGAGTGAAGCCGGGCAGTGGTGGCGCATGCCTTTAATCCCAGCACTTGGGAGGCAGAGGCAGGCGAATTTCCAGCCTGGTCTACAAAGTGAGTGCCAGGATAGCCAGGACTACACAGAGAAACCCTGTCTTTTAAAAAAAAAAACAAAAGAAGAAGAAGAAGAAGAAGGAGAAGAAGAAGAAGAAGAATAAGAAGAAGAAGAAGAAGAAGAAGAAGAAGAAGAAGAAGAAGAATAAGAAGAAGAAGAAGAAGAGGAAGAAGGAGATCAGAGTGAAAATAAAACATGGTTGTCCATTCCAGTCACCAAGATCCCAGACCCTGGGGCTGATTTCCAGGGACAGACCTCTCCTCTTGCCCATCTCCCACTTTTTGGAGAGTTGAGGGCTTATCGTTTTGGGTTCATGTCTTTTGTTCTGCTGGTTTGGCAGGAGCCACCTTAGATCATATGCCATGTATGGCAGAATCAAGACTCCTCAAGGTGGTGCAGGAGTCCACAAGCTTTACTCTTGATCCCACTTCGTCCTCTAAACAGTTCACTCACATCTCCACAATTCTCTACCTGTCTCCTTCCATCTGGGGTTCATCAGGTCTCAGCCTGATCATATCAAGTACCTTCCAGCCATCATGGTTGATGCAGAGTACCATAGCCTTGCCAACTGCTTCACTGGGACATTCCAATTACCCTATCTAGCATTGGGACCCTGGACTACTCCACAATGCCAGGACAAACTTGTTTTAGGCATCTTGATCAAAATGCTGAAGACACGTACTGCAGTGAAAAAACTGAAGAGCTGAGTAGAACTGATAATGCTGAGTAACGAACAAATTGAGAAAAGTGAATATCTCAGCACTACTATGAAGCAGCCCCATCCTGAACACTGTAAACACCTCTGCAGACAGAGAAAAGGTAACTTGAACAAGGAAGCAAACAAACAAACAAATGACACAACACAACATGTCCAAAAAACTAAGTCCAGATACACAAATCTCAGGGTAGGAATCCATACATAAAATAAAACAAAACTCCAAATAGCATCTTTTTTTTTTTATAAAAACACAAAAATCCCATAGTAATGGCTCCTATTGAAAATGAGAAAAAAGAATTCAGCAAGAATTCAAAACAATGACTATATTTATAGTTAAGCAACTCTCAGAAGAAAAAGACAAATAGATAAATCAAATACTTCAATATTTAATCTAACACATGGAAATATTGTTTATAAAGTGAAAACATAACATTTATAGATTTTCAGATGGTTCAATGTAAAGAATTTACAACCTACCCCTCCATGCAAATAAATCACACACACACACACACACACACACACACACACACACACACACACACACACAAAGCATAGAAAAACTTTTCATCATGGAAGAGTAGTATGTCACAATGTGTCCCACAGTATATCCCTCTATTTATATGACTTCACTTACAAATATTTATTGTAATGAGTCATTGATCTGGTTCAAGGTCTCTGTTTCCTGTGACACCATCGATACTGCATCCTCACAGGACTTCAAGTTATCTTATTGATACCCTGTGTCGTGGTGAACCTGCAGCTCTGGATCAACAGGACTGGCCTTTTCAGGTATCTCAGTCATTCACAGATGATATAGATTTCAGGATGGGCCAACTCATCCTTGCTGGCTCTCTCTTATCTGCACCACCAGGGCAGGCTCTCCAGCACTGCTCCAGCTAGGTCCCCCAAAGCCACCATTGGCAGGAGGCAGGGACAGGTTTCCTCTTCTCATATCCTCTGGGAAGGCTCACCAGTGTCCCAGAACCAAGTCTGCTCTTCTTTGCTATCTAGGTGAGATACAGGGCCTGCTCTCTCACGGGCTGCAGCTGGTGATGGGCAGGGCTAGCTCTCTCATGCTCATACCCTTGTGGGAAGCTTTCCTGACTGCTAGAGTCAGGTCTCCCACACTTATGCTCTCTGTCTGACTCACCCTGACCCCTGCAACCAGGGATAACTCCACTGTGCTGCCTGGGTGAGGTTCAGAGCCCACTCTCCAGAATGTTGCCTCCAGTGGAAGGTGGGGCCAGTTCTCCAGAGTGCCCCTACCAGGGATGGGCAGGGTCAGTTCTGTACAGCTCCTGGACATCCATAGACATCCATAACTTCCCTTACCAGAGACATCCCCATATTCCCTAATGGTAATATTAGCCTCACACATCAACATGGACCACTGCTGCTGTGTAGCTACAGATCCAGATATGACTCAGGTTTGGACCTCACCATGGCCCCAAATGGTGAGACTGGCCACTCATAACAGGCTATTTCTCTCCACCCTCGAGTCTCCAGTTACATCTCTCTACTTCTCTTTCTGTCCACCACATACTTCCACGTTGTAATGACTCCCATTGCAGGCTGGCCACACAGCTAGCAGGCTCCTGGGTGACATCCTCTATCTACTCTGTGTGGTGGCTGCGAGTGTCTAATACCCACCTTTGCAGTGTGTGGAGGGCAGATGTGTGATTGGCATAGGGTTCTGCAAGTCTGTCTGTGTGGTGGTCAGCAGGGCTCTGTGTGTCTATAGCCTGCCTGCGCCACAAGGTGGAGACTTGTGTCATGGGCAGAGGGCACATCTGTGATGTCTTTCCCTACCTACCTTGAGTGGCATGGTAAAACACAGGTCTCTGTTTTTATCCTCCTGTGCTGCACTGCTTGGACTTGATTTGATTTGATGTTTATGTGTCTTAGGCATAACACAGCTTTGGCCACAAATCCAGGCATCAAGCTAGGATGAACAGAGAACTGCAATCTGTTCTGCCCCTGACTGATGGAAGAACAATATCAACAACAAGGTATCTCTTTGGCCATTTCCAGGGGTCAATGTAAAGGATTATTAATGATTGAATACTGTGGTGGTTTCAATAGGTTTGGTCCCCATAGATTCATGTGTTTGAACAAGCCTTTGAGTGCCAGGGAGTGGAGTGTGATTTTTAGAATATGCTTGGCCCAAGGGAAGTGGCACAATTAGGAGGTGTGGCATCAATGGAGAAAATGTAACCTTGTTAGAGGAGTGTGTCACAGTGGAGGCTGAGTTTTGAGGTCTCATATGTATGCTCAAGACTAGTCAGTGTGGTCCAGACCCTTGTCCTGGCTGCCTGTGAAAGACAGTCTCTTCCTGGTTACCTTTGGATCAAGATGTAGAACTCTTGGCTCTTCTAGCACCAAGTCTTCATGACTTGTTTCGAACCATAATAATAATAATAGACTGAACCTCTGAAACTGTAAACAAGCCTCAATTAAAGATTCACCTTTGTAAAAAGTTTCTTTGGTCATGATGTCTCTTAATAGCAAAAACTCTAAGACAAGTATTATTTTAAAAGATCATTATTTCAGTTTTACTTTATTTTTCTTAATTTATTGCGTTAATTTAAGTATAAATACAGCATGATAACATTTATTCTATAACCTAGTACTTTCCCTGTTGTGATTCATAATATGATATTTACTACAGTGTAATTCAGATAATTGAACTACAGTAAAAACCAATACAGTTTTTAAAATTTTTAAAATACCGTTCTTGGCTACTTAACTTTATCTAAATTATGATGGTATAGTCATTTTATATAAAGATGTTTTTTCATAGATTCAATTCTAATAAAGTTGGAAATAAACAGAAAAACAAACCAATATCTGTTTACTTTTTATAACATCATAATTCAAACATTGACTTCAAAATCAGTTCAATATTGATCACAAAATATTATTCTGCAAACTTTCACTATATTTGATATTTCCATCAACAAATTTTAATAACGTTCTCTTGGAAAATAATTTTTATAAAAATTTATTATAAACTTTTATATGCATTTAATCGAGAAGCTTCTTAATAGCAATTCCAAGTTTTGCCATTATTATTGAAATTTCTTTCTTGCCAGAGATGGAAATAACATCTACCTCCATCCCTATTGTCCCAGTTAAAAACAAGGTATCATCCCACCAAAGTTCACCTGTGGGAATCCATGGCATGACTAGGCTTCACACAGAGCAGTGGATGAAGAGTGAAGGTAGGACCTGATAGATGTTAAAGCAGCCACGCTGAAAGGTCTGTACACAAAACAAGTGATGGTTTCTCCATTGTTACATAGATGTATCTCACATACCTATGTTCCCTGCCTCAGTACTCTAGCTCCTCCATGAGGCGACAAAGGGAAGAATTGCTGCAGCTAGATATTTGGGTGATGGTTCCATGACCCTCTCTGATCACCTTTTGTAAGGGAAAGTCACCAATCAACCAAAGACAGAGTTAATCCAGTGAATAATCCAGTGATTTGCATAGAGAACAGTCCTGTACAGCAACTATTACAAGAATATTTCTTTTTTTTTTCTGGTCTAGACTGAATATTTCCATATCAGTGACAAAGTAGTACAGTTGATAGAATATGAATATCACTTTCCTTGTAGCTTTGCAATCACAGGCGAATTTGCATACATATATTTTAATCAAAGAAAATGGAAGCCAGGAACCTTTTCTCATTTTTTTATGAGGTATTTTAATTTGGTTTTAAACTAAAGAAATTCAATACAGAGTAAAGTGGTAGAAAAATTATGGTGATATAATGTGTATAGACAGGTTGATCAGAGGCTACAGCTGAAACTAAGACTATGACAAAGACAAAGGCCAGACAACTATATTTGTTTTGGTTTAACTGCTAAACCTTTATTCGCCTACCATGAATGAAACCTTTTATTACAATATTATATAATTTTAGTAGTTTCCAAAGAAAGAACTTTGGTTTTTGCCTCATAAAATCATTTAAAGCTTATTTGTTGCCCCTTGGTAGCTAATTGTGTGCTACAAAATAGAGAGAGAAGAGGCAGATGTCCTATTCTGAGGTCATCACTGATCTGGTTCATGTAATAGCAAATAACGAACTTAGCTCTGCTGACTCTGAGTGTTTATCTTGGATCCATAGATGACAAGAGTGTTGGAACCCAGCTGATGGCGTGGGGTCTCTGAGTCATCCGGAGATGTAATTTCAGGGCTGACAATGAAAAATTATCCACTCCTTCTAACTCCGATGATGGGATATAGCTGTGCTAAGCCTATGTGATCTCATGTTCCTTTAGAACAGTGCTTATTAACTTAGAAGCCATAGATAGAAAATTATTTTTAATTGTTTATGAAATTTTCACAGTTTTGTGTTTTTGCATATATAAGAATTATATGAAAGAGGGGATACATGAATTATATAGAAGTTGATTTAAGTATTTCAAGAGATAAATAATGAAGATATTCATAAATATATATCTACATTTAATACTATTGCTTTAAAATGACTTCCCATAAAATTTTGAGCTAAAGGGGAATTTTCTGAGATGCTGAAACAGAAAATAAGGACTTCCTTTGTAAATTTTGTAAACTTCAAACCAGGAAGACTTCGAAACTTTATTTGATTCATGATGGGCATCAAAAATTTCAAATAAAAGTCTGATATTCCTGGGGCAAGCCAAGCAGTGGTGAGCTGTGCCCTTTCACCTGTGTGCTGCATTTTTCTGGCAGATAACTGTCTTCATTCCCTGAGACCTGATTGTATCAAGGACAACCAGGTGAAAAACCCTATCCCCTGATTGCCGGGCCACCCCCAGAGCAAGCCAAACAGGTATGAGTTGTTCACTCTTCTCTGCATGCCCCAAGTCTGGCCCACATCTCTCTCTCTCTGCATTTCTGGAAGTCTACTGGCTCCAGGGACAACTAGGAGAATGCCACTGTTTCCCAATGCCCTGCTTGCCTGGTTCCCCTGGGGCACAATCAGTAGGCATGAGCTTTGCCTGTCCCTTAAGCTCCATTTTCTAACCAATGGGTCTGCCTGCATTCCCTGGGACTTGACAGTACCTGGGACAACCAGGTAGGACCCTGCCTCAGGCTACTTGCCTGTCAGGTCCCCTTAGGGCACATCCAGAAGCTGTGAACTGCACTTTATTTTCTGTCATAGAACTCTGACTGCATTCTCAGAGCCATGCCAGCATTAGGGACAACTAGAAAGCTAAAGGTCAGCTTATAAACACAATGAAAAAGAACCAAGACAATGTGGCATTACCAGAGCCCCCCTAGCATACTAAAGTAAGCCCTGGATATTCTAACACAGCTGAAGCGCGCGCGCGCGCACACACACACACACACACACACACACACACACACACACACACACGACCTTAAATCCAATCTTATGTAGATGATAGAGACCTTTAAAGAAAAAATGAGTAAATCTATTAAGAATATAATAAAACTGCTCAAGACTTCAAACTGTAAATAAAAAAAATAATGAAACACAAATTGAGGAAATCCTAGAGATAAATGAACAGGAACTACAGATGCATGCACCAACAATAGAATACAATAGTCACAAATAATATGAAATATTTTGGTGTAACTACCTATGCAAGTGAAATGCCTGTATGACAAAAACTTTAAGTCTTTGAAATAAGAAACTGAAGAAGCTATCAGAAGATGGAAAGATCTCCTGTGTTCCTGGAGCAGTAGGATTAACATGGTAAAAATGTTCAGCTTACTGAAAGCAATCTACAGATTCAATGAAATTTCTGTCAAAATTCCAATGCAATTCTTTACGTAGCTTGAAAGACTAATTTTTAATGTCATATGGAAAAATAAAACCCCACAATAGCTAAATGAACACTGTAAAATTAAAAAATATCTGAAGGCATCATCTTCCCTGGCCTCAAACTCTACTACAAAGGAATAATAATGAAACCTACATGGTATTAGCATAGGGATAGAAAGGTTGATCAATGGAATTGAATTGAAGATCCTGAAATAAACCTATGCACCTATGGCCACTGCTTTTTTTTTGACAAAGAAACCAAAACTATACAATGGAAAAAAATAAAGCATATTCAACAAATGATATGCTGGTATAATTGTTCCAACTTGTGATGCCATGAAAGAAAAAGCACTCCCCTGACTATTAGTGATATCACTATTAGTGATATTCTGCAGTACTTGCAGCTAGGAGCCTGGCATAACTGTCATCTGAGAGGCTTCCTCAAACAGCTGACAGAATCAGATGCAGAGATCCATAGCCAAACATTATATGGACATCGGGAATCTTGTGGAAGAGTACTAGGAAGGATTGAAGTTGCCAGAGAGGTCAAGGGCACCACAAAAAACATAGAAAATCAATTAACCTGTGTTGTGGGAGATATTTAAATCTTCAGCCCAATCAGGACTGGTCAATGAAAACACAACTTAGTAATTATGAATATATTCTGTAAGCCCAGATTGGGCAGATACCCATACACTACTCTGTTCCCCAGCTATGAGACCCTTATAACTTGAGGGGTTTCTAGACTCTGTGTTTGTCCTTTTACCTCCTGCTTTCGAGTCATTCTCCTCCATCATCGTCATCCTCCGTCATCTTCTCTCTCCTCTCTTCTCCCCAGTCATCCTCTCTCTCTCTTCTCTCCCCATTCTCTGTCGTCTCCGTCTCCATCATCACCCTTGTCCATTGTCTTCCTCCAGTCCTCCCCTCCTCTCTTCTCTCTCCAGCCTTTATTTCTCCACCTCCCCTTCCTCTGCCCAGTCACTGGCTCCAGCCTTTATTTTACAAATTAAGATGGGCAGAAGGTTCACTAGAATTCACCTGTGTAATGACTCACACCTCCTCTGCAGCCCTTCACATGACAGGGGAAGTAGTATCAAAATACAAGGCCAAGGGCTATCCACAACAAACCTGGGCCCATGTGGGTTTACTGAGACTGAAACACCAACCAGAAAGCATGTGTTTGGTGTCCTAGGCACCCTACACTTATGTAAAGAAGTTTAGCTTAGTTTTCATATAGGACTAATTAGAGCAGGATCAGGGGCTGCTTCTGACTCTGTTGCCTGCTTTTGGATCCTGTTTCCCTAACTGGGCTATCCTGTCTAGCCTAAGTAGAAGAAGGTAAACTTAGTTTTACTGCAGCTTGATATGCCAAGGCAGATTAATATCCAAGGGAGGCCTCCCTTTTTTCTGAAAAGAAAAGGAAAGGGAATGGGGAGTGGAGGGGTGAGGGTTGGGCTGGGAGAGAAGGGTGGGAAGCTTCAATTGGGATGTAAAGTAAATAAAATAATTAACTAATGAAAAAACCCTGAAATATACCATTGTCCCTGGACTGATGAAAACTGTCTGACACATCAATATTTATGCAAAATAATAAAGACTGCAGATGTAAACTCAACTTGAGTGTCAGTTGATCTTGTCAGAAATCTATAGAGTACCACAGTGTCTACAATAGTCAGTCTCTCGGCAACATAGTCAAATATATTATGAGTCATTGACTTTTCTTTTAAACTCTTCTCCAAGAACTTTTATCTTTTAGAAGCTCAGTAAAAATATTACATCTACCATCATTGTGAAAACATTTATAACTTCACTTTGAGAGTTGTAGTTAAGGGTTTATCTTACTAGAGGGGAATTTTTAAAGTTCTTAAGCACAGCGGTGTTTGGGTCTTTTGTGAGGATCAAGTGATAAATCATTTCCTTTCAGAGTGGCCAGTTGTTGAGTAATGGTTGACCTTTGTACTACCTAAAATGACTTCCTGACTTGAAACAAAATTTCCCTGTCTTCCTCTGTGATAGTACTATGTTAACAGTGGAGGCCATGAGAGTGTTGAGTTTCAGGAAAACATTAATCAAGAATATCAACTTTGGGGTAAAAACATGGTATGATCATGAAAAGACAAGAAAAGAAACACTAAGTCACAGAGGACATTGTTTGAAAACAGCAGGATCTACTGTTTCATTATTCTTCTCAAAAACCCAGAATGGTCATTACTTCTTTGACTGATCAGTGCTCATTCATGATGGATTATGAACTCTCAAAATAGTGCGTCTTCTGTTTTTTGTTATTCAAAATTGCACATAATTTATCAGGAGCTAGAACAAAATACAGAACGTTGGGTTTTTGGTTGGTTGGTTGGTTGATTGGTTGGTTGGTTGGTTGGTTGGTTGGTTTTTTCTATCCCAAGGCCTACTTTCCAGCCTGATCAAGTGTCAGTATTGTTTACTGCCCTCTCCTGCAGGTAGCCTTCATTTAGATTCTGTAATTGTCCTGCCTTTCTAAAGAGTAGCCAACACTATGTTCTGATTTTTCACCTTATCTGGAAGCACAGAAGATATTCTCTACTGAGAAAACTTTGCAGATGAAAACCTGTGGAAATTAAAATGGCCATACGTCTACAGCAAGATGAGACTACAACAACAATTGACAGCACTTACTCAGTGTATTCCGAAGTCAAATTAATTCCTCATATCTCATTTTCGTATTCTGCTTTTCTTCAGAAAACAATATCAGTATGCCCCAGCTAGGTGAATAATTTAGTCACTGTCAAGCTCTAATTCTGTCCATGAAAATAGTAAGCTACACTGATGACCACCGAAAGTGCTACTTTCTTTAGCTCTTAAGATTTACAAATCTATACAGATTGTCATGTGACATACACTCACCCCACCATTACAACTTGTCCATAAGGATAATACTACTAAGATACCTACTCTATTTACTCCTGTAACAATGCCTGGTCAGTTTTGTTCTGTTAACTAATGGAGCAGCAACATCAGTATTCAACACACTGTTGGTTTATACACCTGTCAAATCCCTATGGTTATGAAGTCCCTACTGAAAATAAATAAGTAAATGCTCTCAGCCACCGAGCCATCTCTCCAGCCCATTTGTGTTTTCTTAATCAAGAAACAAGTAATCCAGAGGAAAATGAGAAATTGTTAACTGAGATGTTTTTGTCTCCAGTTAATGTGGCCACTCTTACCCTTTCTTAATTATTCTTTCTGTTTCTCTAGGGAATAGATTATATTCAGGATAAATTAAATGAAACTTAAGCATGACACATTTGTCATGATTCTCCAGAGGAACAGAACCAATATATATTGGAATGGAATTGGCTCCCTGGCAGTCATGGAGGCTGAAGTGTCCCACCATCTGCTGTCTGCAAACCTGAGAACTAGAAAAGATGAAGGTATGTTACAGTCCAACTTTGAAGGCTTAGGGATGTATAGTATGTGGGAGTGAAGCTGCTGCTCTGAGTCAGAGATAGAAGCTTAAAACCCAGGACTTCCTATGTCTAAGGACATGAATGCATGCATGCATGTGTATAGACACACACGCACATGCACACACACACACAGATGAGAGAGAGAGAGAGAGAGAGAGAGAGAGAGAGAGAGAGAGAGAGAAAGAGTAGAATTGAAATCAACTTCCTTTTTAAAAATTCAACTCTTTAATGTGATGACTGATGCTTGTCCACATTGGTAAAAATGGGATTTTCTTGCTGAATTTATGAACTTAAATGCTAATCTCATTCTTATGAACATACCCATAAATAATCTAACAAATGTGCGAACATCTCTTAGCAAGACCAGAAGAAAGCTGTTAGAATCTTATTGAGATTGACGTTAAACATCAATCCTTAACCTTTTGGTTTACTGAAAATTTTACAAAGATTTGAAGAAATTTTTGATCCTTCCTCCAGTGTAATTTAACATGACATAAAATGTTAAAAGTATCATGAGCTATTTAAAACCTACACATTGATGAATAATAGGGGTTCTCAGTTTTTCAACACTACAACCCATTAATACAGTTCCTCATGCTGTGGTAATCCCCAACCATAAAATTACGTTAGTTGCTACTTCATAACTGTAATTTTGCTACCGTTATGAATCATAATGTAAATATCTCATATGTAGGATATCTCCTATGTGGCCCTTATGGAAGGTTCATTTGTCCCAAAGGGATCATAACCCACAGGTTGAGAACCACTGGATAAAAATATCTACAGAATTTATAAATATCTTTATTGTCATTATCTTGGTACCAAATTATATACCAGAGTCTATTGTAAAAAATTCTGGGTAAATAATTAACTACTTTATAGTTTATTGTTTTCTTATGAATGTGACTACTATTAAATGTTTTATGTTCAAGGAATAAAGCTCTCATTAGAAAGTCATTTACCTGTGTCTCTCAGTATTTCTGCACAGTCTCAATATTTTGAATAATGACTCTTAAGAAGCACACCTGAGAATCTGGATATTATCTGTCCTAAAGGCAGATAGGCTCAGAGACCTATAAGTCCCTTTCCTCTCTCCCAGACATATCTACTTACAGTCCAGTTCTCCTTCCCTGGAGAATACTTGTTTCCACAGAAGGATAAAGATTGTCCACATTTTGGGGGAAAGAGTTGCATATCTGCAAGTTTCAAGTCTCATAACTTTCTATGGTGATGAAAGGAAATAATGTCCAAGCTACATCAACATGAATGAAAATTATCTTGAAATTAGAATCATCACAACATTTTAAAAGCAGTTTGCTTCTTACTTTTACCCTTTCCTCCTGTGACATTTTCTTCATTGTTTCATTTGTGGTATTATTGTTGAATATGTTGCAACAATCTGATAGTGAATGACCATAGAAATATGGAATTCACCTTTCTTAAATATCATAATGTACTTACAATCACTTGCCTAAAATTCTCAGAATCTTTGTAATGTAGTATTCTCTATGTCAAAAGTCATGACTTCTATATCTCATCTAGATGAAGACTGGTTCTTTTTAAAGTTCTGAATTGATAAATGAAGAAGAACTAAGAAGCATACATTGGTAGATCACCTCTATCATTTAAAGCCATTAAAGTAAACTATCTAATAGTTTACAACACTCTTAGACAAACATCATGAGTCTTTTCTGAAAGACTCTATTTACCCTAGATGGGGCCCTGGTGATAGACTACAGGAGTCTAATTGATGAATCCATGAGGATACTGGCATTGCTTGCAGACACAGGCCTCAAAATCATCTGCATAGTCAAAAGTCTTACTCCAATGTGTGTACTCTCATGAAGATTTGTCCCCTGGAGCTTCTTGTCCAAGTTGTAGGGAGTTCCTTAAGAGATGGTCTTCTCCCCAGCAATTGCTAATTGCTAATCATCACCTTGGCAAGGGACCTTGGGAGTCTTGTAGTTTTCTGAGTTTCCTGAGTCTTAGAAGTTTTGTTGTTGTCGGTGGTGGTGGTGGTGGTGGTGGTAGTAGTGGTGGTGGTCGTGGTGGTGGTGGTGGTGGTTTAGTTCGGTTAGTTTTTGGTTTTTAGTTGCCTCAGTATCCAAAGCCATTTCCATGCTCTGATGGAAGGTTTCAGTTTAGAAGAAATAGCTTTAGAATAGCAAGCTTGTGCTTCTATAACATAATATCACCATACCCCTGACTGGATGGCTTAAACAGCAAAAAGATGTGCTTTCTACAGTTCTGGAAGCTAGAAAGTCTAAAATTAATTTCTTAGCAGATTCAGTGTTTGAGGGGTACCCTTTCAGGTCAAAAGACAACTATCTCTTTGTCTTGTATGCCTAAGAAAGAAGTTGAGGGAGAAAAATAAGGAAGAAAAATGAGGAGGAAGAGCGAAAACAGGAAGAAAAGAAGGAGGAGGAGAAGGAGGAGGAGGAGGAGGAAGAGGAGGAGGAGGAAGAGGAGGAGGAGGAGGAAGAGGAGGAGGAGGAAGAGAAGGAGGAGGAAGAGGAGGAGGAGGAAGAGAAGGAGGAGGAAGAGGAGGAGGAGGAAGAGGAAGAGGAGGAAGAGGAGGAGGAGGAAGAAGAGGAGGAGGAAGAAGAGGAGGAGGAAGAAGAGGAGGAGGAGAGAAGAGAAAAATCATCTGGGGTGATTGGATATGAATCAAATATAAATGGCTCCCATAGGCTCACATATTTGACTGCTTGGTCATTACCAGCTATAGCTACTTGGTGGAAATTAGAAGGTGTGGCCTTGTTGGAGGATGTGTGTCACTGGAGGTAGACTTTGGGGTTTCAAATGCTCAAGGCAGTTCAGTGTTTCTCTTTTTCTGCTGCCTTTAGATCTAGATGTAGAATTATCAGTTCTTTCTCTGGCACCAAATATGCCTGCCTGTTGCCATGCTTCCTACCATGCTGACAATGTACTAACCCTCTGAAACTACAGTCAAGCCCCAGTTAAATGTTTTTCTTTATAGGAGATGATGGTGTCTTGACATTGACTAAGATATCATCAGTTTCATGTGCCATAAAAACAGTAGTCCCCACCAAGTCTCAGCCTTTCAATCTATTCATCTCTCAGAGACTCCACCTTCAAATATAATCATGTTGGATACAATGGTTGAAGTGTGCCCAGCAAAGCTTGTGTATTACATACTAATTTCCTCAATATTAAAGTATTAGTGGATGAAACCTAGTAAGCTGTTTGTGTAATAAGGTCAAAGTAACTCTACATAGATTAGTGTTGATTTATAATGAGTAAGATCTTACTCTCATGGTATTGGACTTGTTACTAGAAGAGAAGGCTGCTACAAGGCATTTTCACCATTCTTGTTTTCTTTTTACTTTCCACTTTCTGTTTTCTGCCATGAACTGAACAGCATGAGGTTGAATAGATGCTAATGCAAACTTTGAATAACTTTACCTCCAAAACCATAAGCAAAAAAAAAAAAATCAATCTTTATTCTTTATAAATGACCTAATCTCAAGTATTCTATTATAGTAACAGAAAACAAAGACAGGTAGCTAAGATTTAAAACTGAAATTTCGGGAGAAGCCAAAAAAAAAATTATATAAAATTAGTCAAGAGATTATTCATTTAATCTTTTTATTCTCCTTTGTCCAATGTTGTAAAAAGAAATTGTGTTTTTTTCATAACCACCAATCATTTCAGCACTACAAATGACCAGAAAGACATCCTTCCCTTTTAATCATCCATGCTACATGTGGGCAAATACAGAAGTAGAGCAACTGTGAGCTATTACTGCCCACTCATCCAAATAAATTTTAGTGGTTCAAAAACTGTGCCTATTATTTTTATATCCTTGGAATACCTACCTAATTTAACAACCAGAGAGCAGAATCAGAATTTCACAATTTCTTTCTCTATATTCTTTTACTTACTAGCCACATGAAATTAAGCATGAATTTCTTAGAGCTTTGGGGCTTTCAATTTTGAATAAAGATGCTATTTTCTAAGGGGTAGTCACTCAATAAAGTGAAGTAATTTAGGAGATCAACTCCATAGAGATGGTCTTACATGTATATAACATACTGATAATCTTCAATTCTGAACAAAATTTTGCAAGGTAGTATTATGGCTGCTATTATTTTATTGCTTCAATAACTGAGACTGTAGAGATTAGTTTTCTGAATGGATATACTTTCTTAGTGCCAAAAGTCATCATTTTATCATGTTCAAACAGAGATCCAATTAATATCAAGGCCTGTGATCATTCCATGTCCTTGCAGGAATACCATAAGCTATGTACATCTGCCAAGGGTTCATCACAGGAGATCAGTAGCTTGATCCTGTAAGGTACATTTCACTTTCAAAGGGCCTTTTAATTCTATGCTTGAAAATAACTCTTTAAACATTCCTAACACAAGGCAAAGAAAAATAATGACGAAACACACATGCCAACGGTTCAGTTGTCACAAATGTCCACTTTGCTTTTTTAATTTATCAATGCATGGTGGTTGTTTGGAGGCCGATTGAAGCAGAACATATTTATGCAATGCCTGTCTATAAATACAACTATTCAGCATTTCTTAATATTAGGTGCAAGGTGGCTTACTTGTTGAAATCTATAAAAAAATTAAATATTCAAACAAGTTCTCTATTCTAGTACAAAGTATTGTAATGACTTTATTTATATACTATGTTGTAATTGGCAAAACACCTTTGTATGTATCATCAGACTAAAATCTCATGTTTAGGTACCCTGGGATGTAAATGTAATTTAGTTTGCCATTTAGGATGTGGTGGAATAGATTATCCTATTGTATTTTGTAGATGTTCTATAAATTATGTTACCTATTCCCTTCTCCTTGGGCCTATAAGAATTTGTATATATCTTCTAATTAATATTATAGACCACAGGTGGAAACTGATATACAAACATGAAACGGAATATTGCCTGCCCCACCTCAGCTAGCATTTGCACTTTGGGTGAACTCAATTATGTCTGAACTTCTGCCTTTGACACTTCCTTACTTTCTAATATTTTGGTGGGCAGGGAACTAATGTACAGCATGCATGTTGCTTAATATTTAAACCATAAAATATAATGACTTGGACTCAGTACTAACAGGTTTTATTTTTACTTGTGTCCTCTGTGATCTGTGAGCAAATGACTTCATTAGGTAGACATTAGAGCAGCAATTCACTTCTATAAACTGCTTTAATCCATTTTCATTTTTTATCATGAAAATACACGTTCTGATGATTTATTGTTATTACAGATAGAAAGCTGCCGGATATCTATTGGAGTTGCCATTAACTCTTACTTGTCAGCCTTTCTTAAAACTTGCATGAATTGAGCAAGGCCCTGCACTTTTTGGCCACCTTTACCCTGCTGGTTTTAACTTTATTTATACTGTGATAAAACATCCTGGCAAAAGCAACCTTAAGGGAGAAAGAGTTTGTTCAGTTTATAATTCTAGGTTATAATCCTTTATGGTAGAGAAAGGCAAGGCAGGGACTTGAAGCAGCTAGTCCTATGTACTGTCAAGAGCAGCAAGAGAAATGAATGCATGCATGCCTACATCTCAGCTTGCTTTCTCTACTGCTAGTAACATCAGAACCTGAACCCAGGGAACAGTAACACCTATTTTTGGGCTGGGTCTTGCCACATCAAATAACTCAATTAAATCAATCACTGAGGGTCCTCCCCATAAGCCAACCTGATCTAGACAGTTCCCTATTAAGATATTTTCTGGGTAATTCTAGACTAGAATTAGCTACCACATTTACTTTTCTACAAGGGCTGACTCTAAAGATATATTGATAGGAGTCTCAAAATGACTTTCTACAAATATCTTCCTTTTCATTGCATGTTGTTATTCTCAAAATATGTGAAAATCTAGTTTATGGTATTGGGAGCATCCTGAATGAGTTTCTTATTGATGAAGTTATTATAGTCTAAACAAAGGGAAATTAGATAGTCTATGAAGGACAGAATAAAATGGGAAGTAAGTAGTTAAGCTTGAAATAAGGCTGAGAATCAGGGCTTTGAAAAGACAGGATACATAGACCTCCCAGGCTTAAACTCCCTAGGAGAATTTTAACCATGTCATCAAAATCATGCTGTACAATGCAAAAGAGTCTTGTTTTCCAACTCAACATACATCAAATGTCTTGCCTCATCATAGTCTGTAGTTGAAATTGTCTTTGGAAATAAACCATAGCTTTAGAAACTTGAGTCCAGGAGGAAGGTCGGCATGGGGCAGATTCCACTATCTGTGCTTAAGTTACTTGAGAAATAGAATCTGAAGATAAAAGGTTTAATATTTTAACACACAACTTGATAAGAAAATGTCAGTATCTCATGAGTTCAGACGAAGTGGTAGAGCTTTCTGTACATTAAGAAACTGATATACTTAGAGTTTGAAAATCATTTTGTGTCCGTTTATCCACAGTTCATTGATTTAGTCAACTAAGGTAAAAAAAAAAAAAAAAAAAAAAAAAAAAAAAAAAAAAAAAAAAAAAAAAAACAAACAAAAAAAAAACAAAAAAAAAACTTTGTTCTCCTAACAGTAGAGTATATTTGAGAGCAGAGACAGCCTGCTAAAGTATTGTATTATCTCAAAAATGTAGGATTCAACTCATGTCCTGTTTTGGAAAACCTTATAATAAAGGAGAGAGTTCCTTGGAAATATATTAAAACTCATTAACTCCACCATAGATCCATTTAAACTACACTTTATCTATTTTTTTCTTATTCTTTTTCAGGTCCACAAGCCTATTACATTAAAATATTTTTACAGAAAAAGAAGCTGGATAGTTTTAGTGTTGCCCCACATGTCATTTGACTGTGTAAATCACTAAGCAGCATAATAATTAGTGGTTCTCAGAGTATAGACAGTAAGTAACTACTTACCTATCGTCTGTCAGTTCTCTCTGTTTGGTGGTTTAAATTAAAACCCATAGGCTCATAGGGAGTGGCAAAATTAGGATGTGTGGCTTTGATGGAGTAAGTATGTTCTTGTTGGAGGAAGTTTGTAACTGGGGATGGATGGGCTTTGAGGTTTCAAACGCTCAAGGCAGCTCTCTCTCTCTCTCTCTCTCTCTCTCTCTCTCTCTCTCTCTCTCTCTCTCTCTCTCTCTCCCCCCATTGGCTCCTTGTGAATACAAATGCAAGACTCTCAAGCTCTGTCTCCAGTACCAAGTCAGCCTGCAGGCTTCCAACCTTCCCATTATTAAAATAATGGACTAAAACTCTTCATCTGTGAGCCAGCCCCAATTTATGTTGTACTTTATAATAGCAGCCACTGTAATGGTGTCTTTTCACAGCAATAAAACACTGCTTAAGACAGACAGTAAGGGAAAACACCTTATATAATGCGCATCTAGCAGCTATTGGCTGAACTGGAAACAAAATTTAAGTTTCTTCACTTTGAAGTAATTTCTAGTATACAATTCCATTCAAAATAAATTCAAAAGTTTATCTTCTCAAAGATTGATCTCTCTCTCCCTCTCTTCCTTTCTATCTCTATTTCTCTCTCTCTCTCTCTCTCTCTCTCTCTCTCTCTCTCTCACACACACACACACACACACACATACATGAGCACAAGAGAGAGAGACAGAAAGAGAGAGAGAGAGAGGAAGGGAGGGAGGGAGAGAGAGAAAGAGAGAGAGGTAGTGAGAGAGAGAGAGAGAGAGAGAGAGAGAGAGAGAGAGAGAGAGGTGAAAATTGGGGGTGCAGGATAAGACAGGTACAAAAAAAACACAGTTACCAAATTTGGTGAATCCATTCCAGATATTCTAAGGCTCACAACCAGTTTAAATGAGTGAGGCAAATACTCCTACTGGAGTTTCACTGTGTGCAGACTGTAGAGTGTACACTTACTGATGCTGACACATGGAAAATATAAGGAAGCAAAATGTAAACAGTAAATACAAGGAAGTTGCCATTGACAGTTTTATGTCAAATGAAGTCCTTTTCAAGGAACAATAAATAGTGATGAAGAAATGCCACATTCAACATATCAAATGGTCACTCACTGGAGACAGTTATGCAATACCAATTTATATGTATCTCATAACAAGGTTCTAAAGTATCAAAAGTAACATTGTAAAACTAAAAGTATAAGTAGCCATTTCAGGAATATGATTGGGAAATGTATAACCAATTTTTATTATTATTGATAGAATGGCCTCACCCTTTTTCTAACAACCGGAAGTGCAAGGACTTAAAACATTAGTATAACACAAGAATCTAACTTGACTACATAGACATTTATACATAGACACTGAACACAGCCAGCACATAAACTCTGGGGAGTCCTTCGGGACACATCTAAATACCTTTACACGTGTTGGCATTTTGTTTGTGAATATGTCTGTGCACCATGTGCATGTCTAGTGCTTGTGGCTGGCAGATGAGATTGTTGTATTTTCTGGAATTCAAGTTACAGAGAGTTGTGAGCTGCCTTACAGGCGTGATCTTCTTTAAGATCTTATCTGATAAGATCTAACATCAACAAAAATATTTCACATTAAGTTCTAATATATCTTCAATCAAAATATATTATATGCATGTATAAAATGTCATGATTAAGCCCATTATTAAGTATAATTAATGTATGCTAATAATGCATTTAATATCAAAAAACAAGATACTGTATACTTAATTGAGAGTGTCATCTGAATGTAAAACTGACTGTTGCTCAAACATGCATCATTATAACTCATTCTGTGAATAGAAAACCAAGAATGCCTTATAATTTCCCTAATAGGGGCATAAGGCGCATTTGAGAGAGTTTGACATTTATTCTTGAAAGCTGAGTGAAGCTTAGAGGTGAATTTGTCAATCACAAAAAGGCTATCTATGAAAACACAGTTAACTTCACCACAACTTGAAATAACTAATACCTTCTTTTGGAAGCCAAAAATGAGAAAACATTGTACCATGATTTCCAAAAGGAGAAGTTTAAAAAAGAAAAAAAGGAAGGAAGGAAGGAAGGAAGGAAGGAAGGAAGGAAGGAAGGAAGGAAGGAAGGGAGGGAGGGAGCGAGAGCGAGAGAGAGAGAGAGAGAGAGAGAGAGAGAGAGAGAAAGAAGTAAAGGCATGAGGAGAAAAGGAAATATGTGTTAGAATTTTCAAATCACAGATAAGAGTTTTACATTGAAGTCTTAAAATGTACTAAAATTAATATATTAACATTAATAAGTAACTCTACTAAAGTGTGTTATATGATATAAAAATAAATATGTTCATATGTTTGTATCCATGTGTATTTATGTTTTCACATAACTTAAGGAATGAAGACCAAAAACAAACAAAAAAAAACCAAAATAAAATAAAAAACAAAACAAAATATTTACTACAGCAAAGAAATCAACACATCCTCAATTAACATATAGTGCATGTTATATCTACTAAAATTTAAAAATATTACAAAGAAATATAATAACCTTAATATAAGAGAGATGCCATGGTTGTAGGTAAATATAAACAATATTGTTAAAATGTATGTTTTCAATTCAATATAATAATATAAACAATTCTATCAAATCATGAAATCCCAAATCTCATTCTAACCTCTGAAGAATAGTAATACTTTAGTAAAAAGCATTTATTATTCATTAAGATATACATGTGTGAAACCAAGTCACTAAAACTTTATATGAAAATAAAGACAAGGGGGTTGACCTGATTGACAGTCTATAGTTTACAAGCATTTGTTGTTAGAATTAGGATGGTTTATACATTCACATGTTAAAGTTAAATTTGTAAATTTTAGAGCAAAATATGAAATATCCTTGCATCCTGGAAAAAAAAGAATTATGACATACATTTATTCTTGCCATACCAAAAAAAAAAAAAAAAAAAAAAAAAAAAAAAAAAAAAAAAAAAAAAAAGAGAGAGAGAGAGAAAGAAAGGAAAAGAAGGAAAGGATAAAAAAAAGTTGGACACTTTCAAAATTTCATATGTTTATCAAAAGAAACTATAAAGCAAATAGAAGGTTCAGTGCACAAAGCAGGGAGAAGCAAGCTGATGTGAAGAAGACTGGAAATAGAACATCACTTACAAACACTTGTTCTTTTGCACGTGTGATGGCTACTTTTAGCATTATGTACCCAAGAATTGTACATTTCACACTATGTAAATATTTCACAGTGCAGGTACTCTGAGTTTTCAGACAAACAACCAATAGTGTCAAATGCCCACTCTTTTCTGCATGCTTTGACTTGTTACCTGTGAGGTCTTGTGTCCCAGACAATAAAGGACAGATGTCCCAAACAGAGGGACAAAAGGGAAAATTCATCCTTCCTCTGGCTTTTGTGTTTTATTTTGGATATCAACAGAATATATTTTGTCCGTCCATTTCAACAAGGGTGCATCTCCCTCACTCGGGCAGACACAAATGCTAACTTCTTCCAGACACTCCTTCAGAAACACATCCTAAAATAATGTTTGACCCCCTATCTATGCAGTACTTAGTCTAATTAAGCTGACACCTTAATGTCAGATTTTTTAAAAGCTATAATACTTGAAAATGGAGATGAATTCATTATCAAACTTGAGATTTGTCACCAACAAGTGTCCGAAGTATAGAATTAGTGATAGAAACAGCACCACAGCTTTCTTCATTGTCCCTAGTAATACAACTCCAAAAAGCCAATGGATGCATTTTCTTAATGAAATTACTACTGTGTACTTTTAAAGCCATTCAATTTGAAACTTTTAGAAAAGCAGATCAGTGATGTAAGTGCAGCAAGAGGTAGCTCAAGAAAGACACTATCCCAGGCTACCACTATGTAGATAATTTAACCTTATGCAAAGTATTTAGCAAAGAGTTTACTATATGAGATGGCAAGATAGTTCAACAGGTAAATGTTCTTGTTTGAATTGGTCCCCAGAATACACGTTAGGAGGAAATAACCAATTCCATCAAATTTTCCTCTGACTTACACACACACACACACACACACACACACATGCTAACACACTGCGATTTATACTATGGCTCACACACATGTGGGCATACTTATATCACATATGTACAAAATAAATTAATTTTAAAAGAATTTACTAGAATGCTTAATGAAATGTGACTTATAAATATGTGCTATGTAATAATGAATGGATAAAAACTTGAGAGTTTAAATAAATTCTTGTTGTATAAATACTATTTTATTAAAGTTTTGGTTTAGCTTTCTATAATGTCTTGTGCTGCTCTGAGCTCAGGGTTTTATTATTAACTAATATAATGCTTTCTACCAGGAGATCCCATGAGAGTGTCCATGAGTAGGGCACTGTGTGATGAAGCAGACTGAACTTTCCCATGGTGAATCTTCTGGCTGATTAATTCATTTAAAGGGAGACCAACACCTATTATACACATACTAATTCCAGGAATTCAAATTGAAAAGAGAGTATACAAAACTCAGGAGAAAGGCATATGTAATTTGGGAACTAGAAGTTAGTAGAAATTGAGAACAAAATAAACAACAAAATAATAAATCATATTCTTTTGACTTACTCATTGCTTAACCAGGATTAGGGACACAATAAATTATCATACAGATTTTATGGGACAAATAAAAGTTAAGGCAGAATTATGAGTGCTAAGTATTAGGGATATTAGGTAAGTGAGTGCTAGAATTAATCAGCTCCCTTGAACAGTGCTGTGATTCTAGTATGTAGATACCTAAGAGCTGGTATAGTCTGAAGACCTCCTGGAATGGAAACAGATGAGGCCCAGACAGCAGAATATTTGCCCACAGGAAGCATCAGTAAGGGTATGGATTTACTAAAGCCTCTGATTAATCCATACCATAATCCTACGTTAACCAGATCTGGTTGCTTTAAACCCCAGACCTGCTGTGCTTCATGATTTGACATTGTATATAAGCTTTCCTTCCATGTTTCTTCCCATGCTTACACAGTGTTAAAGAGACAGACAGCAAAGGTAACTGCTGTGGTTTCCCTCTAGAATGATATCCTAGGTGGCGCTTTATAATTTTAATCTGACCTCCCCTTTGGTCCTTGTCGTTTGCATTTTTCTCTCATGGCTTAGGAAGGGGCTTTAGTTACATTTGTATTGCTGTTACCTATATACCTGGTGGAATCAATGTCCATGAAAACATGGTTATTTTGAGTCATGGTTTCAGAGGATTTCAGTCCACCATTTTGGAAAGGGTTGGTCCAAGTCTCAGTGGCTGTGATGTTTAATAGCTGCATCCCTCTCAATGTGGACAAGGGTGCAGAGTAGCTGCACCAGGGTTGGGCTGACTGATAACCTTCAAGATCTGCTCCTGTAAACTACTTCTGCCACCTGGGATTTGCCTCTTTAGGTTTCTACATCCTTCAAAGTCGCCCCACTACTTTGGGATCAAGTGCTCATCAAATGAGACCCTGGTGGGGACTTGCACCTCACCCTGTAAAACAGAAAGGAAAGCTATTTTTTGCCTCTTCAGTTCTGGGGCCTAACCCTCTATTGGGCACCTTTCAGGAGGGTGAATTATTCCAGCTTTAAAATTTCTAGAAAAGGTAACTGACTAAATGTGTTTGAAATATAAAAACAAAGGTTCTTTGTCTGTTTGGTATCTGAAGGAGACAGACACCTGGCATATAAATTAGCCATATGGGCCACCACTTCATCAGAATAATGCAAAGAAATAGATGCTGGTGTCCAGGCTGACTTTGAGAGTGTGGTCTCAGGAGCCCAGAGAAAAATAGGCATCCCCTAAAGGCAGTTAGCTTTGAGCGTTTATAGGAAAAAAATTCTGAGGGACTAACAAAGAACAGTGACTTTCCTTTCTTCCCAGGAGGCAGGAGCACAAGGGAGAAAACTGATGGGGAACGCCTGCAGGCTGAGTTTTATGTTGGCTTTTTCCTCTGAGGCACTCATCAATTTTGTGCACTATAATTCTGTAAATGCAAGCTGCTGGTGCTGACTGGAGAGAGGAAAAGAGGGTGAAAAGGTGAAAAAGATTGAACAATGCTTCTCTGTACTCTGAGAAAATAAGAAAACCGTGAGAAATTTTCTAAGAGGACAGCAGGAGTGAAATGTTTATCAAAGGTTTCAGGTGTAAACATGTAACCCAGAAGAAATATGAAAGTTCTTTCACAATGTGGCCGATGCTATTCTTATGTATGGTGATCCTGGGTATACAATAAGTTGTCCTAAGCATGTTTTAGGCAGGTTAGGTGATTTTTCTACCCCAGACAAATCAGTGCCCTGTCCTTGTTGTGTATGTAAGTTTGGAAGAAAGGGCTCTGGTATATCTGGTCAGTTTCAGGAACTTCCTGAAGTTTCTGTGCTGTTTACTTCCTGAGTCTGAGAAAGTTTTTTTTTAGAACTTTCTGAGTCATAGGAGCAACTTAGAGGAAATTGCTGTGCAATATTAGCTTATTAGGTGGCTAGGTTACTGTTGTTATTGTTGTGATAACACAAAAATAACTTAAGGAAAGTAGTTTATTTTGGTTTATGTTTGGCTTGTATTTAAGGGTACAGACCCTCTTGGCAGAGAATGTAATGGAATGAGTCACTGTACTTATAAGCACAGGAAGCAGAATGCAATGAGCTCTGGAGATTTGTCACTTTATCCTTTTGATTCAATTAAGGACCACAGCTGATGAGATGGAGCCACCCATGCTCAGAGTGAGTCTTCACTCTTCAGTTAAACTTCTATAGACATGTCTTCACAGACATGCTCAAAGATTATCTCTTAAGTTACTGTTAACTCAGTCCAGGAAAAAGATGCTAAAGCACAAGGTGAGACGGTGAAAATTTCCTTAACTTCTACGGTTCCACTCATTGCTTATAAAAATTAGAATAAAAGCTATCCCCAAGAAATACCTAGAATGTGTTGCTCTGAGTGGTCAATATTTCTTTAAAGAAGTGCAGCCTTTTGAAGGGCTTGGCAGAATGAGGTTTGTATTTCTAGATCTTAAAGAGTATGGTTTCATAAGGCTGAGAACTCAAGGATATCAAAACCATAGACCATGCGTGCTTGCACAAACTTGTAATTCAAGCTACTTGGCAGATTGGAGCAGGAGATTCACAAGTTCAAGGCCAGCTGTGGCAGAACAGTAGATTCAAATCTAGCTAGAGAAGCTTACTGAAGTATAATTAAAATGAGGTAGGATGTAGCTCATGCTATATGATTTTCCTAGCACATGTAAGGAACTCGGTTCAATCCCTAGTATCACAAAAAATAATAATACATTTTAACTTTTTAATCTAGGGAGAAATTTTTTTCAAGCTGGATTTTACTTTGTTTTGCTTTTCATGACAAGGTTTCTCTGTGTAACAGATCTGGATGGCCTCGAACTCACAGATATCTACAAATCTCTGCTTCCAGTCTGCAGGAATTAGACGTGTGCACCACCATACCCAACAAATTTTGTTTTCTTTTTTTTGTTATTGTTGTTGTATTGAAACAACCCTCACCTGGAAGTTTTCTAACAATTTTGAGGATTATGTAAACTAAATAATGAAGACCATCTTTCTAAGAGTTTAAGAAGTCTTCTGTATCAAAAGACAGAATCAGGTCACTTCAAAATAAATTGTACCAAAGGAATTGAAGATCACAGAAATATTTCCTCTTGCAATGACAGCCTGGAATAAGTCACAACAGTCAGAAACTATGGAGACAGTGGCCTGAGAAGAATGAGGAGACAAGAAGAAAATTAACTCAAATAAAAGCTCTCAGAGCTGTCATAGAAAACAGATAGACAGAGGCCTGTTGGCCTTTCATTCTCTAGTCACTAATTTCCTGGAAGCACATTTCCAAATAGAAATACAATGAAGGTGGTCAAGATGAGGAGATAGCTCAGTAAAGTAATTGCCTTGTCAACACAAGAACCTGCATTCAGTCCCAAGAACCTATGTGAAAGGGCAGTGTATCCTGCTCTTGTATTTTCACCATTTAGGGCTTAATAGCTAGAAAGCCTACCCATCTGACTAGCTCTAGGCCAGTGGGAGATGTTGACTCAAAAGTTGCCCAAAATTAACAGTGTCTGAGGAACGGCAAACAGGTTATCCTGTGTTCTCCATATTTACATGTACATTTGGACACACAGTATATCTACACACACACACACACACACACACACACACACACACACTCATACATACACTAAAATGGAAATTATGAGAGAAATCAAAATCATCCCATTACCCTAAATCAAAGTCTAAAAAGCTGAATGTTCTTGTCCCTTTGGCAAGCATTATTTTCTCTTGAAACCTGGGCTCCCACTGAGGACATTGATGGGACTTATATGTGCATTTCAGGAGCTGGCCACTTGTGCAGCTGTATAGATAAGTAACAGAAGTCACTGGAAATGCTTCTAGGAATCAGTCTCTGGTGAAAGTGATGTAGACCACCAGGAACATTGTAGAAGACTGGCTGTCAGGGGAATTGGGGCTCACAGGAAGTATATACATGTTAGTCTACTTCATCTTCTCAACCTCACTCTGAATACAATTTCTGACTATATCAAAAAAGGCTTTTGAATCATGGGTGAAGAACTCAGTCAGAGAGGTAAGTAAGTGTGTAAGTAGAAATTTTTCTTAAGCCTACTTAACCTACCAAAGCAGTAAGAAAAACTGATCTGCTTTCACTATGCACAGCTGTAAACATTCCATGAATAAGAAAACAAAAACTACTTGCCAACATTCCAACTCTGGTTATTCACTATTGCAATGGATTAAATCTTACAATGTAAATTGTATTAGTAAGACTTTTTTTGAATATCCTAGACACAAAAGTTAGAATCTACTCAAAGTGGTGAGGTGCCCAAGCTGCTATTGGGTAAGGGAAGCCATAGCTATGATGTGAAGCCACTGAAAATATCTTTGTTTAAACAGAGATCTATTTTTCTTACTCTGACATTTAAAACTATTAATATTTCAGATTTTGGTTTATACCCAGTGAATTTTCAAGTTGTTTTCAATTCTTTGTCATTTCTGTGTCCCATGTTATCCTGAAACTTACTTTTCATACATCTGGGTCCTAGGGTGCTGTAACAGGTGAACTGATATTTCTAAGTCATGATCATCATACACTAGATCCTCGAAACACACATGCATGTGACACACAGATAAAAAACAATGATGATAACATCAGTAGCCTAAATGACTCTACATTGAAAATTTAAATTCTTTCTAAAAGGTCATTCATTCCCAGGCCAAGTGGCATCACTTGATAATTCTACCAAACATTTTAAAAATTAACAGAAGTTTGGCACTATTTTGTAAGAAATAGAGTGTTAATTGTTTTTTTTTTTTTTCTTGCTTGTAGACTGTTACTAAAGTCAGGCAAAGAAAAAATAAAGCAGCAGAAAGAAAAAGAGAAGTTACAGAATAATTTCTTTCATAAATTTAGATGCAGAAAGTCTCATCTAATGAACTGCAAATCAAACCCAGAAACACAGAAGAAAGTAGTTATAAAAATGACCAGGTAGCACTTACTCTCAGTGTGTAAGACAATGCCAACATTCAAGAATTAGTTACATGTTGTACTTTATCAATAAGCTAAATGAAAGTTTAAACAGTCTTGCCTGTTGGTGCAAAGGAGTCATTTGATAAAATATAATAGATTTTTATAGTAATAATCCTTCAGAAAATTAGGAATAGAAGAGACCTTCCTCAGTAGAAATGAGAAAAAAGTATGCACAAACCTTCTGGAAATAGTATCGAGTATAATACTCGATGGTTACAGACTCAATGCTTTTGCCTCAAATTAACTTTTCTAAAGTGAGTTTTTGTGAGATATATGTGAAGCATAATTCTGAAGCTTAACCATTTGCCCCTATTTGTTTGCAAATATGTGTGCATTCATGTGTGTGTGTGTTTATGTGTGTTCATGCATGTGTATGTATTTGTGTATACATGAGTGTCTGAGCACACGCATATGAGTATGTGTTCCTGCACATGCCACAAAGTTCTTGTGCATGTTGGATAACAACTTGGAGGAGTTAGTGATTTCTACCATGTGGATTATGGAAATTGAAGTCCGGCTTAACAGCCAATATCTTTACAAATTGAACCGTCTTTCTGGTCCATAACTTAATCTCTTAAAAAAGTAGTATAAGGGAAAGTCTTCAAGATCAATGTTAATTTTTTTGTTTAAAAAAAAGCATGATTCATAAATGTAACACCTGGTGACTTTCATTAAATTGAAAAATCTTTGCCTTAAATGAAAGAAAAACTATGTGGAAATTTTTGCATGCCACATATTTGACAAAGTGTTATATCTATAATATGTGAAGAATGTCAGAATTCAACAATGAAAACAAGTCTGAATAGAACTGTACTAGAAGCATACAAAGGCATTTCACTGAGGAGGGTGCATACAATAGGTAAGCAAATGCATAGGAACTGTGATCACAAACTCGGTCTCATCATCTTTTGGATAAAAGTACATTAAACAATAATGGCATGTTGCCATTGATATCTGTCAATACGGCCAATTTAAAAATATATTAATAGTAACAAGTGTTGGTGAAGACACAGAGAAACTTAGTCATTCACACACAGCAGGAAGACTGGAAAGTGGTCTGGTCACTAGCGGAAATATTTACAAATATAAATCTGACTTTTTAAATGTTTAACATTTGAATTTATTCTTTTGATTACAAGAAAATTGAAACCTATAGTCATATAACACTTATTTGTAAGCATTAATAGTGTTGGTGAAAAAAGTGTTAAAGGCACTTGCTGGGTTTAATTCCCAAAACTCACATGATGGAAAAAGTGAACTGACTCTGACAGGTTGTCCTCTGAACTCCATATACATGGTGGTACATAAGGGTACATAGCACACACACACACACACACACACACACACACACACACGAGGTGGGGGAGGGAGGGAGAGGGAGAGAGATATACTAAAATAAATTAATACAATTATAAAATGTTAAAAGTAGTGTTTTTTTGCTTTTTGTTTTTTTGTTGTTTTGTTTTTTGTTTTTGTTTTGTTTTTGATTTGCAAAGGACCCAAATATCTTTCTCAGCAGCTGTATAGTGGAATATTTCCTTATCAGAATTATCTCAGAGAGATTAAAGTTTAAACAAATCCAATCACAGAAGTTCTATACTAAGTGCTGGAGCCTTCTGGAAATAACATTTTGGGTGCATTTTGGCCCCAGGAATCTTTGTAGTAGGACTAACTATTCTATGTCCTGACTGCTGTGTTGGACACCCAACTTTAAGCACTTGAGAAAATTACCAAGAAGAAAACACACATTTATGAGCACATGAAAAGCTGCTAGGGTTAAAAGAGGGAAAGAAGGGGCAATAAATGGGTGAGAACAGTGTAAAACATTATTTTGGGCAGAAATCCCACTGCCACTGTGATCTCATTGTAGGTCAGCATCTTGACACCTCACCTGATGCCACAACCATGACAAAGCTTGCATCTGTCAGTATGTCTGTCTCACTGATTCTGACACTCTTACTGAATAGAGCTTATTAATGAAGTAGTTTGAGATGTTGAAACGATTGGATTCGTAAGCTTAATAGATGTAGGAATAACTTTAAGAAACCTATTACAAAGTGAAATCAGACACCAACAGGGGCAAATCTGATTTTATATGTCTACTTTCAGTGTCTCTTTCCTTGGCTTCCTCAGTGTTCATCATTCAGCCATTCAACAGACTTCTGCATATACATTTATATTACTTTTAATTTATGTGGTGTGTGTGTGTGTATTTGTGAGAGGGGGGAGGGAGGATGGAAGAGAGAGAGAGAGAGAGAGAGAGAGAGAGAGAGAGAGAGAGAGAGAGAATCTGTAAGGGTTCATGCATGCTGAAGCCAAAAACCAGTGTCAGATCCTCCAGAGCTGGCACTAGATGTGTTTGTGAGGTATTTGATATGAGTGCTTAAAAGCAAACTCTGGTCCTCTGCAAGCTCAAACAGTACCATTAACTACTTACTCACTGTAGAACCTTCAATGGACAGTTTTGATGTGGTAGACATGTATCAGGTACCATGTAATCAGAAAAATAATTAAGCTAAAAATATTCTAGTACCACAAGATATACAATAAGTAAATGAATAAAGAGAGAAATGAATGAGTAAATAGAAAATTTTATGGTGTCTGTATCAATACTTGTTTTCATGCAATGCTCAGCACAAATATTTTGACTAAACCAAGTAAGCATTCTTTCTTAGGAACTTAGTAAGTTGGGTGACTATCATGTGCATAGGAAGTCGGCACTGTGTATTTACTAAGTACATATCGGGTCATGAGCATGGAGACAGTTCTCTCAGCTCTTGTTTACGCAAATGTCTTGGAAAAAATGACTACAGTTTCTGTTTCAAGCTGTCATCTGTGTGATATCTCTGTGATATTTTTATAAGAACTGGCTTAGAAAACATTTGGCTTTTTATGCACAATGGGTAGACTCATTACCCTTCAAAATAATCAAAATATTGACTCTGTTTAGTCCAAAAGGTCAAGAAGATAGCTTGTTACCCATGATAAAAAAACATATCCCTTGGGCTTGGGCTATTCTGCTCTGTCATGCAATCATGATATACATAAGTACCACCTGGCACTCATCTTGTTACCTGAATTCCAGAGCAAGTCTGTTGTGGCATGTGTCTTAGTTAGGGTTTGTATTCCTGCATAAAACATTATGAGCAAGAAGCAAATTGGGGAGAAAAGAGTTTATTCATCTTATACTTCCACATTGCTTTTCATCACCAAAGGAAGTCAGAACAGAAACTCACACAGGGCAGGAACTTGGAGGCAGGAGCCGATGCAGAGGCCTTGGAGGGTGCTGCTTACTGGCTTGCTTCCCCTGGCTTGCTCAGCTTGCTTTGTTTTAGAACCAGGCTCTACTCACAATGGACTGGACCCTTCCCCCTTGATCACTAATTGAGACAATGCCTTACAGCTGAATCTCAAAGAGGCATTTCCTTAAGGGAGGCTCCTTTCTCTGTGATAACTTCAGCTTGTGTCAACTTGACACACAGAACCAGCCAGTACAGCATGGCATCCAGAGCTTCAGCTTCTGCCTAGTGTCAGTCTTGGTGTGAAACTTACATGATCAATACTGTCTTGGAAAGAAATGATCAAACCTCTCAATAGATTGGATTTTCTGACCATTTCACATAAAGGAAATGATGTAAGATGCACTTTGCTGTGTCTTCTTTCACTTAGCAGAGTGCTTTCAAGGTCCATTTATGGATCTATCTATGTTATACGTAGTATTAGCCCATCATCTTAATATTTGAATAGCAGTGCGTTTTGTAGGTATATATAATATTCAGTTACTTATTATGAATAATGGAGTCATCTTACTTTGAATTATTAAAATAACACAGTTGTAAATATTTAGTTCCATACATTTGTAAACTATGGACTTGCTGTTCTGTAGAGTTTATATATGCATAAATTAAATCTCTGTCATGTAGTAACTCTGGTACAACATTGTTAGAAACGAAAAACTAGCTGAAGCCTTTAAATTCTCAACAGCACCATACAGAGAACTCAGTCCTTTCATATTCTTATGGACACTTGTTACCATCGATAATTTTTTGCTATAGCCATCTGACAGCATGTGAAGGGTTAACTCATTATGACTAAGAATTTTATTTATTTAATGATTAATGTTGTAAAGCAGTTTTAAAAGGTCTAGTCAGATTCTTTTCCAATATTAGTCAATCAGGTTATTTATCATATTATTTTTGCTATATAAAATGTGTTAGTATATTGAAGATATACTTTCCTTATCAGAGACATGATTTACCAGAAGATAGAATTGTATGCATTCATAGGCATAACTTTAATTTTTATAAATGTGCTAACTAAGGCAGAAACTAAAGTTCTTTAATATTTTCCTATTATTACAAGGCTCCATTTTTGCCAAAATGTAGAGATAGATATTGTCTTAAAAACATAAAATAGCTATTTATACCAGACCTTATGGGGGCAGCTTTGGGCAAGTTTTAGTTTCAGTACTGTTCTGATATCAGAATTGATATCAATTCCACAAAACCAAGGACATTTAAAACTGTACCTCTCCAGGGTTGGATTAGTAGTTCATTACAGGGACTTGTGTGTACAAAGGTCTGGGCTCCATACATTATGAATAAAGAGGAAAGGAGATCTGCCTCCCAACTTTAATATTTTCTTGTTTTGGTTCAGCATTAACTCTTTGTGTACTGAAGCAATAAAGGCATGTATCTCAAGTGTGCCCTTTCTTCCTTAGGAGTTATGAAAGAACACTTCTGGAACTATCTAAATAGATCTTTCCAAGGTGTGATTTATTGACCTGTTCTCACCAGGAGAGCTATCCTTAGAAGTCATGCATGTACAAAATACTTGCTTGTTAATAGAGTTGACTTTCAAACAGGCATTGGAACATATCAACTACATGGTGCTGATTATTTTCTCTGTGTTTAAAAAGTACTGTGCCATTAAACATATGTGGCAGGTTACTTGGAAAATATTAAGAAATTAAGATGAATTTTCTTAAGAAGGATTTCTTTCTAGAATGGTCTTCCATGAAAAAGAAATGTGAGAGATAGCTTTTTCCCATGAACACCAAAATAACATTATTTACTTGTCTTGGTGTGCACATGTGATGTTTTAGGATATTCAGCATGGAGTGTAGTAACTGTAGTAAGAAAACAATAAACAGATATAAACTAACAGCATTGATATGGACAATGATGACACAGAGCATGGGGGCGTTTTGCTCTTATGCTAGTTGATATTTTATTCTACATTTAGGTCAGCTTCTTACAGACAAAAGGAAAAACGGCTGCTTTAATATATACCGCTATACATATCATGGATCTTTAATATATAATTTTCATAGAAAATTGCCTTATAGTCCAATAAATTTGCAATGGTGGCTTAGATATTTCTCATTATATATAACACCATGTAAGCCTTTTTATGTATCTGATTTTCACAACAGAATATAATAAAATCTATTTTTTTAGTTTTACATGTCCTTTATTTTTGCAGACTAGTCATGTAAAGGATTTGAGCACCAGTTGGGAAGATAGCTAGGAAGACCATTTCAGCATGAAGGAACATATTAGCAGATCGAATACTTTAGTAATTGTTGTATACAAAGGCAATATCTTTGATCAAACATCTAGCAACTCCTGAATGGCATACATCTCTTATAACATAGGTGGTATGATTGAGAACATTTTTCTATCTTCAGGAAATCGCATTTGCACTTGAAGAGATCCTTGGATGAACCCTGCAGAAGCCCTCAGCCCTCTTTAGCTTTATATTCCATTTCATCAGGTCTTAAGATCTGAGAGCAGCTTGTATCCAAATCATTTGGTGTTCTGGTCTCTTCCTATATCCCTCCTACTCATTCCTGGCCTTTTTCCTGGCTTTAGTTTGTGCCCAGAGA